>NW_024711700.1:0-9669 GCF_018991925.1 Homarus americanus | reverse complement strand
CTTCTCAAGGGGTTAAATCATCATACAGGTAAGCTTCTCAAGGGGATAAATCATCATACAGGTAAGCATCTCAAGGGGTTAAATCATCATACAGGTAAGCTTCTCAAGGGGTTAAATCATCATACAGGTAGGCTTCTCAAGGGGTTAAATCATCATACAGGTAAGCTTCTCAAGGGGTTAAATCATCCTACAGGTAGGCTTCTCAAGGGGTTAAATCATCATACAGGCAAGCTTCTCAAGGGCTTAAATCATCATACAGGTAAGCTTCTCAAGGGGTTAAATCATCATACAGGTAAGCTTCTTAAGGGGTTAAATCATCATATAGGTAAGCTTCTCAAGGGGTTAAATCATCATACAGGTAAGCTTCTCAAGGGGTTAAATCATCATACAGGTAGGATTCTCAAGGGGTTAAATCATCATACAGGTAAGCTTCTATAGGGGTTAAATCATCATATAGGTAAGCTTCTCAAGGGGTTAAATCATCATACAGGTAGGCTTCTCAAGTGGTTAAATCATCACAGAAGGTAAGCTTCTCAAAGGGTTAAATCATCATGCAGGTAAACTTCTCAAGGGGTTAAATCATCATACAGGTAAGCTTCTCAAGGCGATAAATCATCATACAGGTAAGCTTCTCAAGGGGTTAAATAATCATACTGATAAGCTTCTCAAGGGGTTAAATCATCATACACGTAAGCTTTTCAAGGGTTTAAATCATCATACAGGTAAGCTTCTCAAGGGGTTAAATCATCATACAGGTAGGCTTCTCAAGGGGTTAAATAAAAAATACAGGTAAGATTCTCAAGGGGTTAAATCATCATACAGGTAGGCTTCTCAAGGGGTTAAATCATCATACAGGTAAACTTCTCAATGGGTTAAATCATCATACAGGTAAGCTTCTCAAGGGGATAAATCATCATACAGGTAGGCTTCTCAAGGGGTTAAATCATCATACAGATATGCTTCTTAAAAGGTTAAATCATCATACAGGTAGGATTCTGAAGGGGTTAAATCATCATACAGGCAAGCTTCTCAAGTGGTTAAATCATCATACCGGTAAGCTTCTCAAGGGGTTAAATCATCATACAGGTAACCTTTTCAAGGGGTTAAATCATCATACAGGTAAGCTTCTCAAGGGGTTAAATCATCATACAGGTAAGCTTCTCAAGGGGTTAAATCATCATACAGGTAAGCTTCTCAAGGGGTTAAATCATCATACAGGTAAGCTTCTCAAGGGGTTAAATCATCATACAGGTAGGCTTCTCAAAAGGTTAAATCATCATACAGGTAAGCTTCTCAAGGGGTTAAATCACCATACAGGTAAGCTTCTCAAGGGGTTAAATCATCATACAGGAAAGCTTCTCAAGGGGTTAAATCATCATACAGGTAAACTTCTCAAGGAGTTAAATCATCATACAGGTTGGCTTCTCAAGGGGTTAAATCATCATACAGGTAGGCTTTTCAAGGGGTTAATTAAAAAATACAGGTAAGATTCTCAAGGGGTTAAATCATCATACAGGTAGGCTTCTCAAGGGGTTAAATCATCATACAGGTAAACTTCTCAACGGGTTAAATCATCATACAGGTAAGCTTCTCAAGGGGATAAATCATCATACAGGTAGGCTTCTCAAGGGGTTAAATCATCATACAGATATGCTTCTTAAGAGGTTAAATCATCATACAGGTAGGATTCTGAAGGGGTTAAATCATCATACAGGCAAGCTTCTCAAGTGGTTAAATCATCATACACGTAAGCTTCTCAAGGGTTTAAATCATCATACATGTAAGCTTCTCATGGGGTTAAATCATCATACAGGTAAGCTTCTCAAGGGGTTAGATCATCATACAGGTAAGCATCTGAAGGGGTTAAATCATCATACAGGTAGGTTTTCCTAGGGCTTAAATCATCATACAGGTAAGCTTCTCAAGGGGTTAAATCATCATACAGGTAGGCTTCTCAAGGGGGTTAAATCATCATACAGGTAAGCTTCTCAAGGGTTTAAATCATCATGCAGGTAGGCTTCTCAGGGGCTTAAATCATCATACAGGTAGGCTTCTCAACGGGTTAAATTATCATACAGGTAAGCTTCTCAAGAGGTTAAATCATCATACAGGTAGGCTTCTCAAGGGGTTAAATCATCATACAGGTAAGCTTTTCATGGGGTTAAAACATCATACACGGAGGCTTTTCAAGGGGTTAAATCATCATACAGGTAAACTTCTCAAGGGGTAAAATCATCATACAGGTAGGCTTCTCAAGGGGTTAAATCATCATACAGGTAGGCTTCTAAAGGGGTTAAATCATCATACAGGTAGGCTTCTAAAGGGGTTAAATCATCATACAGGTAGGCTTTACAAGAACCATCATGTTGGTGTAAGCTTCTACAAGCAAATCATCATACAGGTGCTTCAAGGGGTTAAATCATCATACAGGTAGGCTTATCAAATGGTTAAATCATCATAGAAGGTAAGCTTCTCAAAGGGTTAAATCATCATGCAGGTAAGCTTCTCAAGGGGTTAAATCATCATACAGGTAGGCTTCTAAAGGCGATAAATCATCATACAGGTAAGCTTCTCAAGGGGTTAAATAATCATACAGGTAAGCTTCTCAAGGGGTTAAATCATCATACTCGTAAACTTCTCAAGGGTTTAAATCAACATACAGGTAAGCTTCTCATGGGGTTAAATCATCATACAGGTAGCATTCTCATGGGGTTAAATCATCATACAGGTAAGCTTCTCAAGGGGTTAGATCATCATACAGGTAAGCATCTGAAGGGGTTAAATCATCATACAGGTAGGTTTTCCTAGGGCTTAAATCATCATACAGGTAAGCTTCTCAAGGGTTAAATCATCATACAGGTAGGCTTCTCAGGGGGTTAAATCATCATACAGGTAAGCTTCTCAAGGGTTTAAATCATCATGCAGGTAGGCTTCTCAGGGGCTTAAATCATCATACAAGTAGGCTTCTCAACTTGAGTTCTGGTATACTGGGTAAAAGCTTCTCAAGGGGTTAAATTATCATACAGGTAGGCTTCTCAAGGGGTTAAATCATCATACAGGTAAGCTTCTCAGGTGGTTAAATCATCATACACGAAGGATTCGGAAGGGGATAAATCATCATACACGTAAGCTTCTCAAGGGCTGAAATCATCATACAGGTAAGCTTCTCAAGGGGTTAAATCATCATGCAGGAAGGCTTCTCACGGGGTTAAATCATCATACAGGTAGGCTTCTCAAGGGTTTAAATCATCATACAGGTAGGCTTCTCAAGAGGTTAAATCGTCATACAGGTAAGCTTCTGAAGGGGTTAAATCATCATACAGGTAAGCGTCTCAAGGGGTTAAATCATCTTACAGGTAGGCTTCTCAAGGGCTTAAATCATCATACAGGTAAGCTTCTCAAGGGGATAAATCATCATACAGGTAAGCTTCTCAAGGGGTTAAATTATCATACCAGTAAGATTCTCAAGGGGTTAAATCATCATACAGGTGGAAAACTACTCAGAGTTTAAAATCAGCATCCTACAGGTAAGCTTCTCAAGGGTTAAAATCATCTATACAGGTAAGCTTTCAAGGGTTAAATCATCACTTTGGGTAAAAGCTTCTCCAAGGGTTAAATCATTATGGGTAGGACTTCTCAAGGGCTTAAATCATCATACAGGTGAAACTACTCAGCAAGTTAGAATTATCGTACAGGTACGCTTCGCAAGGGGTTAAATCATCATACAGGTAGGCTTCTCAAGGGGTTAAATCATCATACAGGTAAGCTTCACAAGGGGTTAAATCATCATATAGGTAAGCTTCTCAAGGGGTTAAATCATCATACAGGTAAGCTTCTCAAGGGGTTAAATCATCATACAGATAGGATTCTCAATGGGTTAAATCATCATACAGGCAAGCTTCTCAAGGGGTTAAATCATTATACAGGTAAGCTTCTGAAGGGGTTAAATCATCATACAGGTAAGCTTCTCAAGGGGTTAAATCACCATACAGGTAGGATTCTCAAGGGGTTAAATCGTCATACAGGCAAGCTTCTCAAGGGGTTAGATCATCATACAGGTAAATTTCTCAAGGGGTTAAATCATCATACATGTAGGTTTCTCAAGGGCTTAAATCATCATACAGGTAGGCTTCTCAAGGGGTTAAATCATCATACAGGTAAGCTTCTCAGGGGGTTAAATCATCATGCAGGTAGGCTTTTCAAGGGCTGAAATCATCATACACGGAGGCTTCTCAAGGAGTTAAGCCATCATACACGTAAACTTCTCAAGGGGTTAAATCATCATACAGGTAGGCTTTTCAAGGGGTTAAATCATCATACAGGTAGGCTTCTCAAGGGGTTAAATTATCATACAGGTAGGCTTCTCAAGGGTTTAAATCATCATACAGGTAAGCTTTTGAAGGGGTAAAATCATCATACAGGTAGGCTTCTCAAGGGGTTAAATCATCATACAGGTAAGCTTCTCAAGGGGTTAAATCATCATACAGGTAAGCTTCTCAAGGGGTTAAATCATCATACAGGTAGGCTTCTCAAGTGGTTAAATCATCATAGAAGGTAAGCTTCTCAAAGGGTTAAATCATCATGCAGGTAAGCTTCTCAAGGCGATAAATCATCATACAGGTAAGCTTCTCAAGGGGTTAAATAATCATACAGGTAAGCTTCTCAAGGGGTTAAATCATCATACACGTAAGCTTCTCAAGGGTTTAAATCATCATTCAGGTAAGCTTCTCAAGGGGTTAAATCATCATACAGGTAGGCTTCTCATGGGGTTAAATCATCATACAGGTAAACTTGTCAAGGGGTTAAATCATCATACAGGTAGGCTTCCCAAGGGATTAAATCATCATACAAGTAGGCTTCTCAAGGGGTTAAATCATCATACAGGTAAGCTTCTCAAGGGGTTAAATCATCATACAGGTAGGCTTCTCAAGGGTTTAAATCATCATACAGGTAGGCTTCTCAAGGGGTTAAATCATCATACAGGTAAACTTCTCAAGGGGTTAAATCATCATACAGGTAAGCATCTCAAGGGGTTAAATCATCATACAGGTAAGCTTCTCAAGGGGTTAAATCATCATACAGGTAGGCCTTTCAAGGGGTTAAATCATCGTACAGGTAAGCTTCTCAAGGGGTTAAATCATCATACAGGTATGAAAGCTTCTCCAAGAGGGCTTAAATCTTCATACAGGTAGGCTTCTCAAGGGGTTAAATCATCATACAGGTAGGCTTTTCAGGGGTTAAATCATCATACAGGTAAGTTTCAGGGGATTTAAATCATCCATACAGGTAAGCGCTACTCCAAGAGGTTAAATCATCATGCAGATAGGCTATCCAAGGTTAAATCATCATACAGGTAAGCTTCTCAAGGCGTTAAATCATCATACATGTAGGATTCTCAGGGGGTTAAATCATCATACAGGCAAACTTCTCAAGGGGTTAAATCATCATACAGGTAGGCTTCTCAAGGGGTTAAATCATCATACAGGTAGGCTTCTCAAGGGGTTAAATCATCATACAGGTAAGCTTCTCAAGGGGTTAAATCATCATACAGGTAGGTTTCTCAAGGGCTTAAATCATCATACAGGAAAGCTTCTCAAGGGGTGAAATCATCATACAGGTAAGCTTCTCAAGGGGTTAAATCATCATACAGGTAGGCTTCTCAAGGGGTTAAATCATCATACAGGTAAGCTTCTCAAGGGGTTAAATCATCATACAGGTAAGCTTCTCAAGGGGTTAAATCATCATACAGGTAGGATTCTCAAGGGGTTAAATCATCATACAGGGCAGCTTCTCAAGGGCTAAAATCATCATACAGGTAAGCTTCTCAAAGGGTTAAATCATCATATAGGTAGGCTTCTCAAGGGGTTAAATCATGATGCAGGTAGGCTTCTCAAGGGCTTAAATCATCATACAGGTAGGCTTCTCAAGGGGTTAAATCATGATACAGGTAGGATTCTCAAGGGGTTAAATCATCATACAGGTAAGCTTCTCAAGGGGTTAAATCATCATAGAGGTAGGCTTCTCAAGGGGTTAAATCATCATACAGGTAGGCTTCTCAAGGGGTTAAATCATGATACAGGTAAGCTTCTCAAGGGGTTAAATCATCATACAAGTAAGCTTGTCAAGGGGTTAATTCATCATACAGGTAGGCTTCTCAAGGGGTTAAATCATCATACAGGTAAACTTCTCAAGGGGTTAAATAATCATACAGGTAAGCTTCTCAAGGGGATTAAATCATCATACAGGTAAGCTTCTCAAGGGGTTAAATCATCATACAGGTAGGATTCTCAAGGGGTTAAATCATCATACAGGCAAGCTTCTCAAGGGCTTAAATCATCATACAGGTAAGCTTCTCAAAGAGTTAAATCATCATACTGGTAGGCTTCTCAAGCGGTTAAATCATTATACATGTAAGCTTCTCAACGGGTTAAATCATGATGCAGGTAGGCTTCTCAAGGGCTTAAATCATCATACAAATTATTCTTCTCAAGGGGTTAAATCATCATACAGGTAAGCTTCTCAAGGGTTAAATCATCATACAGGTAAGCTTCTCAAGGGGTTAAATCATCATACAGGTAAGCTTCTCAAGGGGTTAAATCATCATACAGGTAAGCTTCTCAAGGGGATAAATCATAATACAGGTAAGCTTCTCAAGGGGTTAAATCATCATACAGGTTGGCTTCTCAAGGGGTTAAATCATCATACAGGTAAGCTTCTCAAGGGGTTAAATCATCATACAGGTAGGATTGTCAAGGGGTTAAATCATCATACAGGTAAGCTTCTCAAGGGGCTAGATCATCATACAGGTAAGCATCTCAAGGGGTTAAATCATCATACAGGTAGGTTTTTCTAGGGCTTAAATCATCATACAGGTAAGCTTCTCAAGGGGTTAAATCATCATACAGGTAGGCTTCTCAAGGGGTTAAATCATCATACAGGTAGGCTTCTCAACGGGTTAAATCATCATAAAGGTTAGCTTCTCAAGGGGTTCAATCATCATACAGGTAAGCTTCTCAAGGGGTTAAATCGTCATACTGGTAGGCTTCTCAAGGGGTTAAATCATCATACAGGTAAGCTTCTCAAGGGGTTAAATCATCATACAGGTAAGCTTCTCAAGGGGTTAAATCATCATACAGGCAGGATTCTCAAGGGGTTAAATCATCATACAGGCAAGCTTCTCAAGGGCTAAAATCATCATACAGGTAAGCTTCTCAAAGGGTTAAATCATCATACAGGTAGGCTTCTCAAGGGGTTAAATCATGATGCAGGTAGGCTTCTCAAGGGCTTAAATCATCATACAGGCAAGCTTCTCAAGGGGTTAGATCATCATACAGGTAAGCTTTTCAAGGGGTTAAATCATCATACAGGTAGGTTTCTCAAGGGCTTAAATCATCATACAGGTAGGCTTCTCAAGGGGTTAAATCATCATACAGGTAAGCTTCTCAAAGGGTTAAATCATCATATAGGTAGGCTTCTCAAGGGGTTAAATCATGATGCAGGTAGGCTTCTCAAGGGCTTAAATCATTATACAGGTAGGCTTCTCAAGGGGTTAAATCATCATACAGGGAATCTTCTCAAGGGGTTAAATCATCATACAGGTGAGCTTCTCAAGGGGATAAATCATCATACAGGTAAGCTTCTCAAGGGGTTAAATCATCATACAGGTAGGCTTCTCAAGTTGTTAAATCATCATACAGGTAAGCTTCTCAAGGGGTTAAATCATCATACAGGTAGGATTCTCAAGAGTTAAATCATCATACAGTGGCTTCTCAAGGGTTAGATCATCATACGTTAAAACTTCTCAAGGGGTTAAATCATCATACAGGTAGGCTTCTCAAGGGGTTAAATCATCATACAGGTAAGCTTCTCAAGGGGTTAAATCATCATACAAGTAAGCTTGTCAAGGGGTTAAATCATCATACAGGTAGGCTTCTCAAGGGGTTAAATCATCATACAGGTAAACTTCTCAAGGGGTTAAATCATCATACAGGTAAGCTTCTCAAGGAGTTAAATCATCATACAGGTAAGCTTCTCAAGGTGTTATATCATCATACAGGTAGGATTCTCAAGGGGTTAAATCATCATACAGGCAAGCTTCTCAAGGGCTTAAATCATCATACAGGTAAGCTTCTCAAAGAGTTAAATCATGATATTGGTAGGCTTCTCAAGGGGTTAAATCATCATACATGTAAGATTCTCAACGGGTTAAATCATGATGCAGGTAGGCTTCTCAAGGGCTTAAATCATCATACAGGTATTCTTCTCAAGGGGTTAAATCATCATACAGGTAAGCTTCTCAAGGGGTTAAATCATCATACAGGTAAGCTTCTCATGGGGTTAAATCATCATACAGGTAAGCTTCTCAAGGGGTTAAATCATCATACAGGTAGGCTTCTCAAGGGATTAAATCATCATACAGGTAAGCTTCTCAAGGGGGTTAAATCATCATACAGGTAGGATTCTCCAGGGTTAGAAATCATCATACAGGTAAGCTTCTCAAGGGGTTAGATCATCATACAGGTAAGCATCTGAAGGGGTTAAATCATCATACAGGTAGGTTTTTCTAGGGCTTAAATCATCATACAGGTCAGCTTCTCAAGGGGTTAAATCATCATACAGGTAGGCTTCTGAAGGGGTTAAATCATCGTACAGGTAAGCTTCTCAAGGGGTTTAATCATCATCCAGGTAGGTTTCTCAAGGGGTTAAATCATCATACAGGTAAGCTTCTCAAGGGGTTAAATCATCATACAGGCAAGCTTCTCAAGGGCTAAAATCATCATACAGGTAAACTTCTCAAAGGGTTAAATCATCATACAGGTAGGCTTCTCAAGGGGTTAAATCATGATGCAGGTAGGCTTCTCAAGGGCTTAAATCATCATACAGGCAAGCTTCTCAAGGGGTTAGATCATCATACAGGTAAGCTTTTCAAGGGGTTAAATCATCATACAGGTAGGTTTCTCAAGGGCTTAAATCATCATACAGGTAGGCTTCTCAAGGGGTTAAATCATGATTAAGGTAGGCTTTCAAGGGCTTAAATCATCATACAGGCAAGCTTTTACAAGGACTATCATACAGGTAAGCTTCTCAAAGGGTTAAATCATCATACAGGTAGGCTTTTGAAGGGGTTAAATCATCATACATGTAAGCTTCTCAAGGGGTTGAAATATCATACAGGTAGGCTTCTCAAGGGGTTAAAACATCATACAGGCAAGCTTCTCAAGGGGTTAAATCATCATACAGGTAGGCTTCTCAACGGGATAAATCATCATACAGGTAAGCTTCTCAAGGGGTTAAATCATCATACAGGTAAGCTTCTCAAGGGGTTAAATCATCATACAGGTAAGCTTCTGAAGGGGTTAAATCATCATACAGGTAGGATTCTCAAGGGGTTAAATCATCATACAGGCCAGCTTCTCAAGGGCTAAAATCATCATACAGGTAAGCTTCTCAAAGGGTTAAATCATCATATAGGTAGGCTTCTCAAGGGGTTAAATCATGATGCAGGTAGGCTTCTCAAGGGCTTAAATTATCATACAGGTAGGCTTCTCAAGGCGTTAAATCATCATACAGGGAAGCTTCTCAAGGGGTTAAATCATCATACAGGTGAGCTTCTCAAGGGGATAAATCATCATACAGGTAAGCTTCTCAAGGGGTTAAATCATCATACAG
>NW_024711699.1:0-3600 GCF_018991925.1 Homarus americanus | reverse complement strand
ATATATATATATATATATATATATATATATATATATATATATATATACATACACACTCAACAACCTCACCCCGTCAGGACTCGAACCCACGATCTTATGTGTGTGACAGGCGAACGTTACCTCTAGACCACCTGGCGGGGTGAGGGTGTTGATTATATGTAGAAGGCCGCGCCCTTTATGGTCTAATGAAATATATATGGAACCACCTAAGAGGCACGGGTAGTCCCCAATTTGGAGGTTCACAGCGCCATAAGCTCGATGAACAGGATTTGTGTGAAATATAACAAAGTCTAGGACAGCTTTTAGTGTCCTGGTGGTTCTAAAGGTAACGTTCCCCGGTCACACGCATAAGATTGTGGGTTTGAGTCCTGGCAGAGTGAAGTTGTTGATTATATGTAGAAGTCAACGCGCTTTATGGGCTAATGAATATATATATATATATATATATATATATATATATATATATATATATATATATATATATATATATATATATACATATTGATAAAATTACACAGAGAAACGGGAAACAATGGAGAACCTTAGCTTTTGTCTTTATTCAAGACATCTTCAGAGGCAACTGAATTACAAAGACTGAGAGAGATTGATTTTGCTGCTTACAGCGGTTAGTTTATAGTGCACCCCACACTCATCCTGTGAGCGGTAGCGCAAAAGGATTACAGAGTAGAATTTACAACGGGTCATAATATTTAACCCCCAAGCTCAGGATATTATGGCACTGAATGTTACACAATAGTTCAATTACATTATAATGTAATTGAACTTAACAAATAATTATTTGTTAAGTTCTATACATAAAGGGTAACTTATTCACAACTGTGTGAGTACAGGCGTGTGAGGCAGTATGTGTGGCCGCACACCGTGTCATTCACATATGCTTGAGAAGTATTCAAGCACATTGTGTATTTGGTTCTATACCTGAGAACTGATATAGTTACTAAGTGCAAAAAAGTGGATACAATCTTAATATGTCGGTTATCTTGCCATTAGAGATGAAGTGCTGTGCCATTTCAAACACAGTGCGTTTGGACCTGTCCCAAAAAGGTTCTATCTTCACACAGTCGAGGAGGTAGTGTTCAAGAGTATGGCTATATGTCTGGCCACACACTTTACATTTAGTCGTGTTTACATCTGCTTGAGGAAAATACTGCCAGCGGTACTTATATTCTAACCTTAATCTAGCGGTTACAACATCTTGTAATCTAGTTGTTACCGCCACAGTAAGATAAACTGGGAGAGAGAGAGAGAGAGAGAAGAGTGGCAGTGCTGACGACGTGTTTCAATACGAAACAGATGGCCCTCGCCTCCGGGCTGTGATTGCCCCGAACGCAGTATACTGATTTCTACAGGAGTCAAAACGTTGGTCCTACTCAGACAGACGGACCTCAGGGAGACCGACTCACCCCTACAAGTACGCAGCAAGAGAACGGGGACGTCTTTGTGTGAATTTGCGAATCATAGACTAAAGTGTGAGCCCTATATAAATAATAATAATAATAATTAATGGTTTGAAAGTTCTGAAAAGGTTCTGCAGCCCGAAAGCTGGAAATGTACATTGGACATAAATGACTTATTTACAGACACTAGTGTAGTAATTCCCTCACAACTGTTTGAGTGAAGTGTCGTAAATACCCGGACAGTGTCGTGAAGTTTCGGTCTGCGCGTACCGGGCTGTGAGCGTTCCTTTCGAACAGGGAGGCCGCTCACCCAGTGAGCGAAGGTTTCAGAACACCCGGACAGTGTCGTAATGTTTGGTCTGGGCGGACGGGTAGTTAGCGTTCACTCGGGCACACGCCAGTGATTATAACTAAAAGCTGATCTTCCTATACCAGTGACACCATAGTATATCAATATCAACCATATCGCAAAATTAACTTCAGAAAATAATCACCAAAGTTCGCTTAACAGATACATAATTCTGATAAGATTCCTTAACTTTTACTTTGTCTTCAGCTTAAGTGAAAGGACTGTATCTAAGTCTTAGTATAGTTTCACGGTAATTATATAAGACGTTGGTGTTACATTTTAGATTTAAATCAAACAAATAAGGTGAATTACTCTGAGGTTATTTATTATTTTAATAATAATAACAATGATAAACGAAAAGGATTTGTGAGTTAAGTGTGTGTGTACAACATTCAAGTTATATGTGTATATATATATATATATATATATATATATATATATATATATATATATATATATATATATATATATATATATATATATATATATATATATATATTGATAAAATCACACGGAATGCCTGAAGATGTCTAAATTCCATTTCAATTTAAAAATTTATATCACATTTTCATTGTAGATTTACATAAATATATATATATATATATATATATATATATATATATATATATATATATATATATATATATATATATATATATATATATATATATATATATATATATATATCATACATCCACAATGGCAATGGAAAGAAAAGAAGCTGTAAGAACATAAGAACATAAGAAAGTGGGATACTGCAGGAGGCCGACTGGCCCTACAGGGCAGATCCCTTTCACACCATCCCAGCACTTCATGTGCCTATCCAACTTCGTCTTGAAGCTCCCTAGCGTCTGATCTACTATAGCACTCAGTAGCCTATTCCACATATCCACAACTCTATTACCAAACCAGTGCTTGCCTATATCCTTTCTGAATCGGAATTTATCTAATTTAAAGCCATTTGTTCTAGTTATTTCATTACAGGCTTCAGAACATCTTCCATTTTACCCTTGTTAATCCCTTACCCACTTGCACCTCTATCATATCTCCCCTAACTCTCGCCTCTCTAATGAATGTAAGCCTAAGCATCATCTCTTCATATGGAAGGTTTCTATTATGGATCATTTTTGTCATTCTTCTTTGTACTCTCTCCAAAAGAATCTATGTCCATTCTACAATAAGGACACCAGAACTGAACCGCATAATCCATGTGTGGCCTCACTAATGCTAAGTAAAGTTTCAAGATAACGTCAGCAGTTCTGTTACTCACAGACCTAGATATGAACCCAAGAATCCTGTTTGCCTTGTTGCGAACGCTAATACATTGTTTCTAGGTTTCAAGTCGTTGCTAACAAATACACTCTAGTCCTTTTTCAAACTGAGTTTTCTATTTCCGTGTTACCTAGTTTATACTTAACGTTTGTATTCGTCTTCCTATCTGTAAGGTATCTAGATCTCTTTGAAGGTGTTCAAAGTCACTGTCTGAATTTATCACTCTCATTTTGGTATCATCTGCAAATTTACTAATCCTACTAGTTATGCCTAAATCAAGATCATTAATGAATATAACAAACAGCAGAGGGCCTAATACAGATCCTAGGAACTCCGCTTTTGACCGCACCCAGTCTGACTTTAATCATTTATGCTGACTCTTTGTTTCCACCAGTTAACCATGACCTAATCCATTTTAATAATGATCACTATTCCATGTGCTTCTACCTTCCTTCAATCTCTCATGAGGACTCTATCGAATGCTTTACTGAAATCTAAATAAATTATATCATATGACTTATCATTATCTACCGCTTCATATACTTCTGAGACAAAGTATGA
>NW_024711698.1:0-16430 GCF_018991925.1 Homarus americanus | reverse complement strand
AGACCTTAAATCAGCCTTTGATGTAGCTAACAGAGACATTATACTTGAGCAACTAGCTAATTTTGGCATACAAGGTAACCTCCTGACATGGATAAAGGGTTATCTGTCCAACAGGTATGCCAGTGTTCTGTTTAGGGGAGTTAAAAGTACCAGAATGAGATCATTTGAGCTGGGCACGCCTCAGGGAGGAGTGTTAAGTCCTATGCTCTTTAATATACTGATGCACAAGCTTATTGCTGACATTCCAGTTCAACCAAACGAAGCTGTAATATGCTATGCTGATGATATCTGCATTATGACACAAACCAAACTCAGGCTCCAAGCCTTGCTGGATGTATTTGCTCGGAGAACTGTTGAATGCGGTCTCATAATATCTGTTGACAAGACGAGGGTCCTCAATCCTCGTCCTGCTCACCCTCTGCCTCTTGACTATAACATTAACAGCATGCCCTTGGAACTATGTAGCTCCTACAAATATCTTGGAATTTGTGTGAATGATGCAAACTTTGTCAGCAACCTTCGTGACAAACTAATGCAGCGCATTAAACCCCTCAGAACCCTTGTTGGTAAGGGCTATGGAATTAACATCACCTATGCTCGTACTTTCTATCTTCACTTCATTCGTTCTGTAGTTGACTATCATGCTCTCCATCTTGTGACTATTCCGCCTAAACAACTCAACAGCCTTGAGGTAGTGCAAAATGAAGCCATGTGCATCATCCTAGGTTGCCCAAAATCAACCAGAATTGTAAACATGAGGAAAGAGCTCGGACTGCCCTCCCTATCTGAGAGGATAGCCCTACTTAATACCATGTTTTGTGTCAAAGTTTTGAAGAACAATAGTTCTCAAACTACAACTCAAACTGAGTTGATGTTCTATCTAAGTCATCCCGACCATCTCGCCAACCTTTCACAAAAGACTCTCTTTGGGGCGTGGCTTCATAAAAGTGTTGCAGATCTCCTGAAACTGAATGTCCCAATCACCCCAGACGAACCTATTAATGCCATTCCTCCTTGGCTGGACATATTAGTTCCTATTAATTACACTCCTGTTGGTAGTAAGCAAATGTTAAACACCGATGTGGTGAGATGTGTCACACTAGAAACTATTAACAGACACATAGAGAGTATTAAATCAAGTGAATGTTATGCTTTTACTGATGGTTCTGTGCAGACGAACACAGGTAGAACAGGCTGTGCAATTGTAATATATAAAGAAAAAGAGATGATAGTGTCAAACAAACAAAGGCTGAACAACTGGGCCAGCACAACACAAACCGAACTAACTGGAATCTACTTAGCCACAGACTACCTCAAAGAAAATGGAGGTGGGGTGATATTCTGTGACTCTCAAAGTGCTTTGAAATCAATGAACAGCCCGTCAGGCTCTATGTCTAAAGTTGCATGTGATATTAAAAGGAATGTGATAACTGCCAATGAGAACAACTTTCGTATCGAATTTGTGTGGATTCCGTCCCATGTTGGAATCAGGTATCATGACCATGCTGATAGACTGGCCAATGAGGCATGTAAGAAAGAAAATGTTGACCGCGACCTTGGTCTGTCCAATGCCGTAATTAAAAACATTCAAGTCAGAATCATGAACTCTGATCTAGAAGAAGTGAGAAATGCAGAGAGACCTGACAGTTGTAGCATTAGTAAATATGACAAATTTTGTAACAAGAGGTACCGGTATGGCCAGCATAAGGACAGAACCAGACAATGTGATGTAGCCGTGGCCAGAATTAGGCTAGGATACAGACACATCTGGCAAGTTAGTAACGCTGTACCCATACCGGAACACTCAGCATGTAAACTTTGTGATAAACCTTTAAAGCATACACTTGAACACTATATTATTGAATGTGACACTGTCAAAGACTTCAGGCCACCTGACTTACTGTATCTTGAACTATGTAATTACTTCATTGAATCAGGTGTGCTTGAGGATATTCTTGCTGTTTATCCCAAATTTGCTAGCCCACACTGATTAGTCTTCAATTAGAATATGACTCCAATGTATGTGATCCACTGACCCATATATGCTGCTGGTGAATGTGATGTATTTCCTTCTTTGTGTACGAACCTCTGTCCTGCGTGGCAGTGAACAGTGGCATTACCCATATGAATCTGACCTATATATAGTGTCAATGAATATGATGCATTCTTTGTGTACGAACCTCTGTCCTGTATGGCAGTGAAAAGTGACATTACCCACATGAATCTGACCGACGTATATGTATGTATGTGTGCGTGTGTGCATGTATATGTACGTGTACGTGTATATGTGTATGTATATACGTATATGTATGTATATGTGTCTGTGTGTGTGTTTACATATATGTATAGGTACTGTCAATGAATATGATGCAACTCTTTGTGTACGAACCTCTGTCCTGCATGGCAGTGAACAGTGACATTATCCATATGAACCTGACCTATATACATTTATAGTTGTTAATGAATATGATGTATTTCTTTGTGTGTGAACCTCTGTCCTGCGTGACAGTGAGAAGTGATACCACCCTCAGTGTCAAGACCTGACTGAATTACTCAGAATAGGCAAACTGTACTACAAGCTCTGCCAATAAATTTGTTAAACAAAAAAACACCAGATTCAAGAGACTAAAGGAGGTAAGATTTATGAGTGAAACGACATAAATCTTCAGTAACCTTTTAAGAGACTCTGGCCTCTTCCCCCCTCACACACACACACACACCTGATATCACTATGAAAAAAAACGTGGGGGGCTAATAATTACTACAGTACACCAACACAGGTAAGACATAGCACGATGTAATAACTTCTAACATAAGAATTACTGTTATATTAAGTTTGGTAATCTTATCAAACTTGAACGTCATTGGAGCAGAGTATACAGTACATGAAATCACTGTTAATTGTATTCAGTGCCGGGTGAACAATACTGGACAGACTGACGGGATGGGGGCAGATCCGACGTTGAGGAAGGAAGGAAGAAAGGAAGAGCAGGAAAACGAGAAGGTGGGACGGAGAAAGGAAAGAGTGAGGAAGGGAGGATGGAAGGAAGAAAGGGAAGAAGGGAAGAAGTGATAGGAGTTGACGAGTAATAAGACATTTAGTTCACTGGAGTTTACCGAAGGAGTATTAGTACAGAGGCAAGAGCACGGGGCAGACGTGTGCTCTGTATGGACAGACTGGTAAGATTGTCTGGTGAGCCGCCAGACCTACCCAAGTTGAAATGGTTTACTACCCTGACGGTAGTTTGGGTGGCGCAGTTGTATGCCAGGTGTTGGACAATATAATACAAAGTAAAGGTAACAGCACATACATAGAATATACACACATAGTATATATGGACCTACATAACTGATACAACATAAGTAGGCTTTGTACATGTACACCTAGCTAACTGAACACTCTCCATCTCCCCCCTCCTGGGGCATCCGAGGTAGAATCGAGGACTCGTATATCCAGTCAGTGAGGGCATCTGCGGTGGTGTTTGCTTCTCCTGGGAGACGAAACAGGTGACAGTAAGAAACTGACGTGGCGTTCTGCTTGTCTAGCAGACTTCGAGGCTGATGATGCGGGCACTATGGGAACATCAGCTGCAGCGCCGACGTGCATTGTAGTAGGTTTTGGTGTAGGGGATGGCACATGGTGAGGACGCAGAAATCGGCGGTTACGTCAATACAAGCATCCACTCGGAAGCCTGACGTTAGTCCCAGTGGCGACCAACACCTGGATGTGGTCCTGGATGCAGACAGGCATGCAAACCTTCAGAGGAGGTAGAGCACGAGCAGAGAGGTTGTGATGTTCTTCTGCCTTTGTGCTTAGGCGTTAACTGCTGATTGTCATACTCTTTTGCCACAGTTTGCCACTCGGAGCGAAGGATTGCCTGTGGACCGGCATTGCTGTTCGTAATGGCCGGCCAAGGAGTATCTGGGCTGGAGATTTGCCCTACGTACTTCCAACAAGCCACGGTCAAAATCTTCATCATCTGGGTTACCACCTTTCGTGGTCTTCATGATCAAATGCCTCACTTGCATGACATAAGCTTCAACATGACCATTAGACTGTGGATAGTGTGGTGATGAGATGTCGTGGTTGACTCCACTTCGCTTGAGGAAGGACCGGAAGTCATGACTGTGGAATTGTGGTCCACCATCGGTACGAAGGTGATTGGCCGCCATATTGACCTTCAAAAGTTGATTTTTCTTATAGAAATTGATGTAGTTGGTCAATCTGAGTGATCTTGGTGTCGATACGTATATTTTCAAGCATGCTCAGATGACTTTTTTAAAGTTTTAAGTAAATTGTAACATTTTTATCCACATAAAATAACACTTTTAGTAAAAAAAAAATATAACAAAAAAGAACTTACTAAAAAAAAGTACTAACTATTAGCACTGGTTCCTGTGACTTCTCCTGACAGTACATCTTTGTGCATTTACTGCTGTTCACGTATGCAGCTGCAAAGTGCTGTGCAGGAAAGTTCAGAGCGAAAGCATTTGCATCTCTGGTTGCATGTCGCAATCGGGGGAAGAGTCGTCCAACGTATCTGCCATGCCTCTCCCTTCTGCTTCCATCCCCAGTTGACAGGACTGCTGGTTTCTGGATTGGAGATTGTTGCTTGGCCCCAGATGATACCAGCCTGGTAGGCAGCCCGCTTTGCATGTTCCTTGAGGGCTGCCTGGGTTGGTGGAATGAAGTCATATGGTCTCTGCTTGCGGGAAAAGAGAGTTATTCTTGCCTCATCTACACCAGTGGCTGCACTAGATCTGTCTTACATGAGGACAACAAATCTTTCCAGCTTTTGCAGGTCAACATCAGCAACTGTTGGTGGACATTGGCTGAGTTTGGTGAATGTTTCTGAAACTTTATCACAGACAGTCCATGTCTGTCATGCAGATTTCTTTCCTTTCCCACGGAAGCCAGACACAACGTCACAGCCACTGAAAGCATGAAAGTATAGGATCCCACTAGCTTTCTTAGGCCCTATCGCAGAGACTACACCATGAACTGGAATCCAGCGATGACTGGCTTCTTGGCCAAAGGCAATCCACATGTTATCAAGACCAAGCTCCTGTAGTGATGGCAGTACAGATACTACATTGACGACCACGTCAGTGTCATTGGCTTTGATGATGAGGGACTTGCTACCTTCCATTGCTGCATCCCTAGCAAGCACAAATATTCATGTGTCTGCTTCCTCATGACAGCATGGAGCCACAGCTTCTAGGGACTTCTCTGTGTTGCTAATGGCATCTTCTCCCTTTGTCACAACCACCGTGCTTGTCGTCTGTGCTTCACACATTTTCTCGACGAGAAAATGGAATAGTTCTGTCTTGTTTTTGTCATCTCGCAGAAAGCTTCTCCGGTTTTTGAGAGTCTTACTGGTTCCTGTAACTCTTCTCCTGTTCCCCTGTGTTCGTTTCGACCTGGCTTCAGACTTCAGACTTGACTTTTTGTACACACCAAACACTACATCCACCCTATTGTATTTGGCACCATAGAATTCCACTTTGGGCAGGATGTCTTCTCTGGCATAGGCATCAAAAGTCTTTGAGGTACGTGGAGGCAGGGCATTGATCAGTGCTGAGCCATCTATGATGATAGCATCTCCATGTGGTTCTCTCTCTGTAGCATTCACTTGTGCTTGAAGAATTTCAGCCAGCTGTGACTTCTGACATGTATGAAGTTTGCCATCGTCACTGAGGGAGGCAGGAGCTGACTGGTTCTCGTGCTTTAAGAATTCTTGCAAGTCATACTGTCTGTTCTGACTGGAGATGAAGAGTCGCGAGAACAGCTGACAGTCATCTATCAGTACCTTCTCTTTGGAACTGCTAGCAACGTGGTCATGTTTGAAGAAGGAAGATCTGTTTTTCTTGATTGGATGGTAGAACAGACATTTACCTTCATTCTTTAGTCCCTCTAAGAATGATTGGAATTGTTCTTTTCCTCTGTCATGGTGTGTACTAACCATTTTAGCACTATCTGGATCTACAATGTTCTTTGTGTCTAACACCAGAAGGTCAGATGACTCCTCTTGGAAGGGGTTGCCCATCTCCCTCAGCACCTTGGAATGTGCTTCCACCTTCTCAAAGAAAGATTTCTGTGTACTCAGGGTCTGCTCATGATGTCGGCTGCTGGTGGTGGTTCCATCTTTTGCACCTGACGCAGCTTCATATCCAGCAACTAGACGACTCACTTCAGGTCCAGCCACCATCCACCTACGAAGTGCTGCTGGGTCCTCAGTCAACCCAATTGCTCCTCCCTCGCCTTTAATCACTGAAATGTTTTGTTCATGGGCTTGATCAATAGCAATGGCGGAGAACTCTCTTCCTGATTTGTGGACAATTGTGGACAACAAAGTTCCCCTTGTAGAATTCCCTCGCTACCTCTGGATGTTGTTGCTCAAGGCACACCATGTCTCGAAGGTGAATTGGAAGCCATCGGGCATAATAAACATTGTTGTTCGCAAAGAAGTAGGGGATCAGCTCTGAGAGTGCTTCAAGGTAGAGTTTGAAACTGCCTTCCCTGAATGAGCGGATCAACATGAAGATGGTGAGCTCCATGTCCAACACGAGGTTCCAGAATTGGAACTGTAAACTCTCAAGCCTCCGTTGTTTACACTAGTCTTCAAAGCTCAAAGTTGACCTTTCAGACTCAACAGAGCAATAGTCCTGGTATGCCTCCTTCATCAGTTTGTACAAGCTGCATGCTGTGACTTGATGTGCTAGTCTTGCCTTAGTTACACTTGATACAGACAGAAAAGACTCTGCTGTACCAGATGAAGCCACTCCTGCGTCAACAAGGGACCCGGTCCAACCACTGTCTTGTAGTAGCGTTCCTAGTGATCTCAGTGCAGCCATCTCTATGTGAAGTCCCCCGAACATAATAACATACCTGTCTTCTCCATACTCAGGCCAATGCCATTGGATTAGTTATGCCAGGGCATACAGTGGCTGGTCAGCAGCTATGACTGGGATCTGACCTGGGTTCAGAAAAGCCACTGTATCACGAACCTTTTCCATGACATGCTTGATGGTTGCCACAGAGTGGCAACCATTATGCATTTGGGACACTAAGCTGTTGTAGTATGACATGCTTTTTCTTAGCTGACACTGAACCCCATGCTGGACTGCACAGCAGTGATGTCACCAGTGTGCCCTGGTGGTGCCCGACAATCACTCCCTCACATGCAGAGCACATCACGTTGGGTGGCGGGCACTGGTAAACACAGCTGTGAGTGCTAGCTCCCAAATTTGGGATGTTTTCGAGCCTATTATATTATCTGAAGGATATATAGACTTACTTACTTGTGCATAAGGACCTGAGGATAAGATAAGTATCGTCAAGCAACTTTGGTGTTGGGAACTTACTGTTTACCACACGAAAATAACTGCTTGGGGTCCCATCACTCCTGGCTGGGTGTTGTGGGATGTCAACATTGCCCCATGGAAAGTGAATTATCGCTTAAGAACTCTACATGGAAGAGTAAAGAAAAGATAGTATTGGACGAAGTTCTTGAAGACCTTGAGTTGAGTAGTGATGAGTCTAATACGAGTGATGAAGCACAAGGGAAGTTCGAAAGTGAGAAAATACAGCTACAACAAGAGGTAGTGAAAAAGAAAGAAATTTCTAAAAGGATGAGGGAGACAAGCTGGCAAGAGGACAGTGAAAGCGGAGAAGTGAGAGAGGAGAAGAGACAAAAAAATCTAGGACAAAAAACGTGTGTGGGTGGTAATAATAATGGAAATAACAGAAAGGAGATAGTGGAGAATGGATCAAGAACAGAGCAAAGTATGGAATTTGAAGGAAGCAGACAAGAACACACACAAGGTAATGTTGGTCGTGTCAGGAAGAGATTAATTTTTCCACAGTCATGCCCGATGACCTTCCTTGAAAAATTAAAATGGGCAGTACAACTAGGACGGGAACATCGCAGCTTTGAGCCTCTTTTGAAAGAAGGCACACACAAGCCTTATCTTACAGTGGGGACCATGGAGGCTGTGGAAATGTTGACAACTGTTGGGTACAAGGGATTACTGATGGTTTTGCCAGAGGAGAGCGACATACTACTTACAAAGGTTATAATCTTCAGGTACCCCGTAATACTAGATCCAGAATACTTATTGGATGACGAAAGATTTGTTTGGGTCAAGAGGCATTTAATAAGGGGAGAAGAGAGAAGCCAGGTTATTGCTCTAATGAGAGGAAAGGTTCCAGAGAAAGTGTTCATCACAGGAGCAGGGTATAGGAAGGTGGCACTATATGTGGAGGAACCAATAATGTGTCTCAAGTGTTGCAGATGGGGACATAAGGCCTGGAGCTGTCAACTGGACCCACGTTGTAGATTCTGTGGGAAGAGGCACGAATCTAGCAACTGTAAGGACAAGATCAAAGCAGGAGAGAAAGTGAAGCCTTGTTGTTGTAATTGTGGTAAAACTCACAATGCTAGTTCAATTGCATGCGAGATGAGGCCACGTATGAGAAGTGACCAACAAAGGAATTATTCAGAGAACACTGAAGAAGTACGCTGTGGTTTGACAGTGACAAGACAGCAGGAGAACACACAGACAGTGGAGACAGTGATTCCTGAGAATGCCTGGCATGAAGATTCAAGAAGGATAAGGACTGCGCTTGCGGCCGGAAGAGTTGTTGATGCCAGGAACAGAGTAATAAACAAGTAGCAAGTGAGAGTAGTGGTGCAGCCCTCCAGGTTAGTGATAAAACTGTGCAAGAAATTCTGGGAGAAGAGGTGCGTAAGATGTTTCAGCTTTTGCAAAAGTTAGGTCAGAAAATAGAAGTGATAGAGAAAAAACTTGATAGAGTGATAAATAAAGAAAGGGAAAACAAAGCTGTGAATAATGTAGAATTAGAAGGGAAGAGGAAAGTGAAGAGCTCAAGCTTTTGAAAAATTCAGTGCTTAAAATAAGTATTAAAGGGAAGGAGAGGAAAATAAAGGATTGTGTAGTGCAGGGAGCAACAACTGAAAGTTTTAAAAATGTGTTGGTAAAGTGTAAAGATGCTGATAAAGAAAAACTTTTGAGGAAATGGGAATCTGTGCAGGAGGATTGGGCCTTCTTAAAGAATCTGATTGGAAAGGATATAAAATGTGTAAATATTAATCATGGATCTAGCTAGCCTTAAGGTAATGTCCTGGAATGTTAATGGTCTACGAAACAGAGTGACAGATGTACATTACTTTACCCTTAAAAATAATATTGACATAATTACCCTTCAAGAGACTGGGGACAGGAAAGGCGACCTGCTTAACCTGTCTGGATATAAGGGATCTCATCTCTATTCGGGTGAAGGTATAAGAGGGGTCTCAACATACATTAAGAATTCCATACCAGCAGAACTAGTTGGAAGCCCGACTAGAGTACAAGGAATAGAAAGTGTCTGTATAAAGTTATATTTGAAGGAAGGAGAATTGAACATAACAAATTTGTATATTTCTGGAGGCTGTTTTGACCTAAACTTCTTACCAGATTGCATGTTTTTGGACTCAACTTTGGCTGTAGGAGATTTTAATGCTCGACATCCAAGACTCGAAACAATGGGGAGAATTAATTGTAATGATATAAAATTTTGGCAATTTTTACAAGATCACCCAGATGCTACTTGTTAGGAAATGAGGAAGTGACTCATATTAAAGGAGGAAGGTTAGACTATGCTTGCATGATAAGCAGTCAGGGAGTCCAGGGAGAATGTGAGATAATAAGGGAGCTAGTCAGTGACCATTTTGTTGTGTATGTTCAATTACCATTAGGGAAGAGACAGGTGAGATATAGGAGGAAGAGATTGAAACTAAACAAGGCTGACACAGAAGTGTTTACCCAAAATATAGAGAAATGGTACAGAAATTATACACCAGTCTGTATGGATAGCTTTTAAAATGACTTAGTTGGGGAGATAGAAAGATATTTAACTAAGTCAACACAGAAAAAGATAAATGATAAGACACATGGGGCTAGGAAACACTGCTATACCAATGACAAAATGTTGAAGGGATGGACACAAATGTTAAGGGCAGCACATAAAGATTGGGTAAAGAATGGTAGAAGAGAAGAAGATAGGGAAATCTTCATGGATATAGCCAAAATATGTGGGCAGGCAAGGAAGGAGGCAAGGGAGAAATATTGACAAGACTTTGCACAGCACATTGGGGAGAGTAAAAATCTCAAAGAAATATGGCAGGATATTTACAAAATTAGAGGAAAAAGGAGTAATTTTATTAGTCATCCTCATCCAGAGGAAGAAGCTAATAAACTGGTTGACAAATGGGCTAAAGCAGCAAGTGTTGCCTCCCTGCCTAACAGGACAATAGAAGCATTAGATGAGTGGCAAAATGAAAGAAGAAGATTTATTTCATCAGCTCTAAATATTTGTGATGTAACATGTGTAGATATTACTCAAGATGAGTTATTAAATGCTGTTAAAAAAGGAAAATCTACAGCACCAGGCGAAGATGGTGTGACTTATGAAATTTTGAACTGCTTAGTTGGTATGGAAAATAGTCCATTATTAGATTTATTCAACATGAGCTATACAGAGGGTAGATTACCAACAGAATGGAAGAAAGCGATAGTTATTCCTTTCCCTAAGGCAACTGGTGGATACAGGCCAGTGTCTTTAACATCTTGTTTTTCCAAGATGATGGAGAGAGTATTATTAAATAGGCTTGTATATATTGTGGGGGAAAATCTATCTTGTAATTTATTTGTTTTTTGGAAGGGAAATGTACTTCAGACTGTGTTATAAAATGTTTATCAAATGATGCAGACAGATGTAGAGTTTTTGTGGATTTACAAGGAGCATTTGATAAAGCTCACAGTGAAGTAGTTATGAATGAACTGGCTGCTCTAGGGGTATCAGGAAAGTTGTTACACTGGATAGGTGACTACTTGCATGGAAGGAGAATCTGTGTATGGTATCAGGGATGTTTGTCTGAGGAAAGAGCACTTGAACTAGGCACTCCTCAAGGGGGAGTATTGAGTCCAATGTTATTTAATGTGTTAATGAACAAGATAGCCTCACACAAATATCCCAAAGGAGTTGTAACCATCATTTATGCAGTTGACATCTTATTTCAAGGAAACTCTGTAAACAATTTGCAGATTGCATTAAATAATTTTAGTGTTCTTTCTAAAAAGATGGGCTTAGTTATCAATGAAGAAAAAACCAAGTGTGAATGTAAAGGAAGAGGAACTGAATCCGTTTTTCTAAATGGAAAAATTGTTGAGAAAGTGTCAAAGTATAAATATTTGGGAATGTACATTGGCTTTACTTGTGAAAGTAAAGAGGCAGAAATATATCATGTCCTCACTCAATGTAGAGCAAGATTACAGCCCTTGAAGGCTCTAGCATGTTGTGGTAAAGGTGCTGGGGTACCCATACTGAGAATGATGTATATTTCTACCATCAGATCACTTATAGACTATGCAGCACCTGTCCTCTCTTGTACTGGTGAAGGAAGGCTACGGAAGCTTGAGATCATGCAAAATGAAGCAATGAGAATAATTTTAGGGTGTCAAAAGAATGCAATGATTGAGATAATGAAAATGGAATTAGGGTTACAGAGCATTTCACAGAGGGTCAATGAAATTAATACAGTTGCAGCAGTTCGATTAATGAGAGGGAACAGTGGGGGTAAATTTGTACAAGATATAAATGATGGTTTAAAAGATAAAAGGACCTTCTGCAGGCAAGGCAAGAGAGGATATATGAATGGATTAGTAAATATTATTAAAAAATGTAATCTGGCAGACTGGTGTGCAGCTGTTCAGAAGAGTTGTAAGAATCCACACCTGGGAAGAACGAGAAGTAGAGTTAGACATAGTGCCTCTCACAATGAAGAAATCATTACATGAACCAGGACAGTTAAGGGCTTTATATGGGAATAAGATTAGTAATTTGCCTAAAATAAACACATTGCATGTATATTGTGACGGTTCAGTTATGTCAAATAGCAGGACAGGGTGTGGGATCCTTATAAGACAGTACACAGAACAAGGAAATGATGACATCAAAATTGGACTTCGGTTGAGCAGTTTTATATCATCAACACAAGCTGAGTTATATGCAATGTTAGTAGGATTGGAAAATGTTGTAAATATGTATAAAGATGCATATTTTTTTGTTGATAGTAGGGCAGCTTTGGATTCTTTGAACAGTGGGAGTCCAGTCTTTGAACACATTATTGGTTCATGTAGAAAATTAGTAAATACAATAAGGAAAAATGGCCATAATGTTCAATTTGTATGGGTCCCTTCACATGTGGGCATTGGTCTTAATGAAGCAGTAGATATAATAGCAAAAAGAGCCACGGAAAAGGCCGAGATCGACATAATATGTACTAAAACCTTGAAACAATTAAGGAGCAAATTACGGAAAATACAATCAATAGAGGATAATTTCAAAAGGAATGAAATATACGAGAAAAGTGAAACAATGAAACATTACCATCATGTTCTCATGAACACAAAATTTACATATGGGAAAGATAGGAGTAGGTGGAAAGATTCAGTGTATATGAGGTTAAGATTAGGATATAAATATTATTGGGAACTTGAAGCTGAGAGAAGTGAGCAGGATAAAGAATGTAGAGTTTGTAGAACACCCAGATCCCATACCCTGCCACATTATATACTGGAATGCCCATTGCTTAATGTATATAGAAATGCCCATATAAATAATGTCCCCGTGCAAATAGAGTGGATGTTTAAAAATAGGAAAATAGATGAAATTTTAAAGAAATATAGAAATTTTGTATCTAGAATATAACTATGTATGTATATAACTGATTAAATGTAATATTAGGGATTTATGTGAGTCCTGAGAGGGACATTCCTGGACTGGGGTGGGGATGACTTATGTCACTTCATCCCTTTGAGATGTATTAATGTTTTTTGTATCTCAATAAACGTATCAATCAATCACATGCAGAGACCCTCTGCATGCTACCCTCACCTAGTTGGAAAAAAACATAAAACCAGTGCATAAAACCAGTCATAAATAAGACAAATAGATATCTGAGAGTATCAGAAATAGAAAAAATCGTCTGAGCATGCTTGAAAACATACATATCGACAACAAGATCATTTAGATTGACCAACTACATCAATTTAAAAAAAATCATCTTTCGAAGGTTAATTTTGCAGCCATATTGAAAAATGGCCGCCATCTTGGATTTTAATATAGCCAATAAGGCAGATTTGACAAGTAGCCCCCTAGGGCATGATCATGCCAAATTTCATGCTTGTATCACCATTTGCTCGATTTTTCCATTATCCGCTCTAGTATTCCCCCTCTCCTCCCCCTCACACCCCCTTCCCTCTCCTCTCACCTTCTTTACTCTATCTCTCTCGCTGTCTGCACATTCCCGCTCCTCATCTTCCCTCCCTTCTCCCTCCCCTTCCTTGCCTTCTCACCTTCCCTCCTCCCTCAGCCACTCTCCTCACACCCCCTTCTATCATCTCCCCTCACTCTCACCCTCTCCTCACGCCCCCCTTTCCTCACCTTCCCTTACCTCTCCCTCCCCTACTCTATCGTCTCACCCCTTCCCTAACCCCCCTCTCAACACCAGGGAAGGCATCTTGTCAAAGAGTGACGAGTGAGACGAGATTGAAATTCAGTTTAGGTGAGATGGCGGTAGCCGAGGTTTTATTTGAAGAAAGAAAGAAAGAAAAACAATATATAATACAAGTGTTTTCTGACACCAGGCATCTCGAGGGAAAAATTCTGGTGATTTTTATGTTACAGGAAATAATATAAAATATTTTCTTGATATTGGATGATAAAAAAGAGAGAGTGTTTGTTGGGTATGTGATATACGGTCCATCTATCTATCTATCTGTCTGTCTGTCTGTATCTTTACATCTCTGTATGTAGGTCCTGTATGTAGGTCTCTCTCTCTCTCTCTCTCTCACGTAGCTAGTGAATGAAATAGTTCACGTGAGAGACACACACTACTCCACTACCTGTCAGTCAATACCTCACTCTCTCTTGTGACTAATTTCTCTCCTCACAAAAGTCAATAATTCATCACCATAGATGGTTACTAATAGTCTCTCGTCTAATTACAGGGAAATGGTTAATTTATTTTACACGGGTCATTTGTTATTCTCACGGGGCTGGTCGGGGGGGGGGTGAAGGGGTGGGGTGAGGAGGTGGGGTGAGGGGGAAGGGGACATGTGGAAGGGGCGGGAAATCGTGAGAGTAGTAAGAGGAGGAACGGGAGAGAAGAGGAAAGAGGGAAGGGGAGGAAGTGGGACGGGAGGGAAGGAAGGGGAGAAAGGAGGAAAGCAATTGGGAGGAAGGGAAGAGGGCAGAAAAGGAAAAGGAAGAGAATAGGGAGAGGAGGAAAGTAGGAAGGAGAGGAGAAAGGAGAGGAAGGGGGAGAGAGGGGAAGGGTAGTAGGAAAGAGGGGAGGGACGATTTTGCTTTAAGTCGGCTGAAAATGGTCTAAGTTTCTCTTTAAAGTTTGGTCGAGAAGATTAATTTAGTCTCTTAGTAGTTACACCCACTTTCACCGCTCATTACACATAGTAGGAGTGGGTGGGGCGGTGAAATGGGTGTGTGGGTGGGTGACGTTAGAGTAGGGGCGGTGGGTGGGGTGTTGAAATGGGTGTATGGGTGGGTGACGTGTCGAGAGGGGCGTGGTGGGGGTGGTAAATGGGTGTGTGGGTGGGCGGTGAAATGGGGGTGGGATGTGTCGAGTAGGGGCAGGGTGGGCGGTGGAAAATGGTGTGTAGGTGGGTGACGTGTCGAATAGGGACGGTGGGTGGTGGTGAAATGGGTGTGACGTTCGAGTAGGGTGGTGGGTGGGCAGGAATGGATGTGGGTGGGTGACGTGTCGAATAGGGACGGTGGTGGGTGGTGAAATGGGTGTGACGTTGAGTAGGGGCGGTGGGTGGGGCAGGAAATGGATGTGTGGGTGGGTGACGTGTCGAGTAGGGGGTGGTGGTGGGTGGTGAAATAAGGGTGACGTCGAGTAGGGGCGGTGGGGTGTGTGAAATGGGTGGGTGACGTGTCGAGTAGGGGCGGTGGGTGGGAGGATAATCTGGTGGGTGGAGGGTGGCCTGATAAGTGGGCGGGCGGTAAAATATATCACCTCACCATCACATACTAAGATGGTAATAACACAAAATAACACAAGCAAACAATATTGAAGGTAAAAAATTCTTATCAATCATTATAAGTCTAATATCATCATCATCATCATTGTCATCACCATCATCATCATCATTGTCATCACCATCATCATCATTGTCATCACCATCATCATCATTGTCATCACCATCATCATCACTGTCATCACCATTATCATCATCATTTCATTTCTTCTTGTGTGAGAGAGAGAGAGAGAGAGAGAGAGAGAGAAGTGATAATTACCGTAATAAAATGTAAAGACATATGCCCTAGTCAAGGTGGCAGGGGAAAATATTTATAATGAAGAGGGGGTAAAAATTCCCCGCCACTGATGTAATTCACTAAGTTAGGAAGTTTTTCGTTCATGAATTTACCTGGTTGATATCCCTCTACGTTTCGTGTTCTGTCTGTCAGTATGTATGTATGTATGAATGTATGTATGTATGTATGAATGTATGTATGTATGTATGTATGTAAGTCACACTCTTTCGTTCTCGCATTTTTGCTTTGTTTTGTCTCTCTTTGTCTATATTCATGTTGTCTTTGGCTTCACCCCTCTCCATCTTTTACTATTTGTTTGTTCTTTTTCTCTTTATCTCACTTTGAATTTCTCTAACTGTCTGTCTGTTGTGTCTCTTTAAATGCTTCTTTCTAACATTCCATCTCTAGTCTTCTCTATTTGTCTTTTCGTATCTCCGTCTCTAACTTTTCTCACTTACAATCTGTCAGTCCGTCTGTTGTGTCCCCCACTCAGTATAGTATATACGCACAAACATTACCAACTGTCATGTTTTCAGAAACAGAGAGCTACAAGCATACAAGTTTACGTAAAAGTACTGTTAAGTTACAAGTACACAATAATAGATTAAGGTACAAGTTCAGGCTGTATTACAATAAAAACATGTTTATTTACAAGTACAATCTAGTTACTAAATATAAGAACAAGAATAGGTACAAGCATATATATATTTCCCATGTAGAACATAAGAACATAAGAAAATATGAAGTCTGCACAGGCCTGTTGGCCTGTGCATGGCAGCTCCCAATGAGAGTTACTACCACTCTCCATCATCCATGAATCTATCTAGCCTCCTTTTAAAACTTTCCAGCGTTCCAGCACTTACTACAAAGTTGCTAAGCTTGTTCCACTCGTCCACCACCCTATTTGTGAACCAGTTTCTTCCCATCTCCCTCCCAAACCTAAACTTATCCAACTTAAATCCGTTGCTACGAGTCCTATCGTGCTCGCATATTATAAGAACTTTATCTATATCCCCTTTATTGATTC
>NW_024711697.1:0-9703 GCF_018991925.1 Homarus americanus | reverse complement strand
ACACAAAGTCATTCTTGGTATCAGAATGACGCCTAAACACCCTGTATCGCCTAAGACACATTTGAATCGGATGGTTCGTTGACGGTTTTATTTCTTCGGTATAAACCAGAGAAGCAATTAGTTCGTGGGAACAGTGAGTCAAAATACTTCACATCAGCTTCGTTTACGACCTCCAGCTGATATTTACTTTGTTGTCTATATCAATCACATTTTATAATGAAAACAAAAATATGGTTAGTTACTTAAAAATGAAAAAAACATCATACTTAGATACTTAAGAGTGAGGAAAAAAGATACTTAAGATACTTAAAAATAAAAACACTCTTTGATACTTAAATTAGGACAAAATAAACGGACATAAAAATTTAACTATGAGCGGTGGATATTACGACATGTACCGGCTATCAATACAGAGGCGCTATTTAGCCGTGAAGTTCTCTCAGAAACTCAACAAGACAATATGTGGTCACGTAAAAATTTCAGGTTAATTTTTAACACCATCCGTCATTTTAAACCTTGGCACCTGTAGATTAAGAAAATATATGGTGATATTTTTTCTGATGGGATAAAGGTCGTATTTGTCCAGAGAAGTAAGAGGAAAAAAATCACTTGAGAGGGATGACGCACAGAGTGTCTAAGGTGATAAAAGATCATATACTACCATTTGGGTTTTCAAATTAAGTTCATTACATAAAATATCAAACTCATAAAGATTACAAAAGAACAGAACATCATGAGCTCTCTACAGCTATTGTCAGCCGTCAATATGCTGATGTACAGAAGCTACACAATGTTATTGGTGACTGTAATCCCAGGAAAATGATGCTCTTTTAAACTTGGTAACTGGAGCTGTAATGCCAGAAAATGCCAAATATGACAATCTATGTGCATATGAAGTTGGAAGACAAAATTATGAAAATTTTGTCAAGAAACGTATTGTTGGTCCATTGAGCATCTGGGAAAAGATGTCCAAGGTTAATCTTCTGTCGTGGAAAGCAGCAAATAAGACTTCAACCATCAAATTGCTATCACAAGTTATAGAACTTAAGCAGGACATACAGTATATGCATCACAGAAGGGCAGCACTGTACATATCAAGTCACCAGACACTGATGTGTTTGGCATATTAAAGCAGCCTCAACTTGGAGAAAATACAAGTATGAAAACAGGAACTGGTGAGCGACGACACATTGGGCAGAGAGCCTTACAGGTTTCCATGCCTTCACAGGATCTGACTGCATTGGAAAATTTGTTGGCAAAGGAAAGAAAGCATGTTGGAGCACTTTGATGAAATCTAACACAAAAGTCCTAGATGCATTCAAGATGCTGAGTAGACCAAATGCCCTCCAGCAGACATGTTTATTGGTCTAAGAGTCAAAACAAGAAGGTCCTGGGGCGAAAACAGAAGTATATAATGCTGAAAATAGAAGAATATAATAACAAATATCAAAGTAATAAATGTAAAACAGATAGAAACTAGAAATATATTGAGTACTATTATACTAGTAGAAGCCTGTAACAAATGGACCAGCCTAGGGCCATTGTTAGTAAAGAGAACATAGATATAATTGCAATAACGGAAATATGGATAAATTCAACAGCAAGCATTTTTAGCAGAATTTCATATTCCAGGATATAACCTATTAAATTTGACAGAGTAGGAAGGAGAGGTATGTGTAGCAGTGGTATACTAGGCGTCATTAGTAAAGGCTGCAATAAATCAAACATTAAAACAAAAGTATAATGAAAGTATTCTGCAGAGATTGGTGAGGTGCAGGAATCCGTAGTCATTGGTGTTATAGAGTAGACTACCTAATTTGAGAACGATGGTAAATTGTTATGGAGGAAATATTGTTAATACATCTGATAGAAAGCTATGTATTCTAGGCGCATTTCAACTTTTCAGGCATAGATTTTGGAAAATCAATTTGAAGCGATAATGAATCTGAAGATTTTATATAGTTTAGTACAGGATAGTTTTTATATATAAATTTATAAATCTGCTCACTAGGAGCAGTTATACTGTATTTAGTTCTCTCAGTATTAAGAAAATCTAGTGCATGTTGGGATTGAGATTTAACTAGGAAACAGTGATTATAAGTTTACATATTTAATATATTAAGGGATGGTAGGAAGAAGGAAAATTGGCCTTGATCCTGGATTTTAGAAATTTTAATTACAGGCATATGAGAGACTTCCAAGGATGACCTCATGGTTGCAAGATTAATCCTCTACACCGGAAACTGTTTTCAACTTAGGGACGGATAACCCCTTTAACTTAATTTAGCAGCTACTTGCTTAGAACAATTTATCAAGTACAATCAATAATGCTTCCAAAATAAAATACATCCCTAAAAGAAAATTCAGATCGATGGAACCAACTACAAAATGATGAATAATAGACTCTTAGATCTTCTAGGAAAAGAGAAAGGAGAAGAGAAGTTAAGAAAGGCGAATCACTTACTTGGTTACTATCAGAACTTAACAATAAGACAGGTATAAAACAGAAATTAGGAAAGCAAGAGAAATATGGAAATCAAGGTAGAAATCTAATCGAAATATACCCCAAAGCTTTTTTATCAACTGTATAACCAAAGGTTAGAGATACAACAGGTCCTTAAAATCATTTACAGGAGAAATGACTGGATGATGAGTTAGAAATGTGTAGTATTGCTAATAGTCATTTTCTCTCCAGATCTACAAAAATGAAAAACTTGTGCATAGTTTCCAGAAGTTCATAAGGTATATAACGGTTGGTAGACAGAAAATATGTTGATGAACATCAATATTACTTTGTAACCTATGTGCTTAAAGTAATTAATAAACTGAAGCTCCAGCAACCGCCTGGTCCAGACGAGGAGAGTTAGAATATTAAAGAATGATGAGTTGAGTAATCCAATAGCAGTTTTATTTAATAAGTTATTAGAATCGGGCCTAGTGCCAGTTTTTCTGAACCTGCAAACGTAGTCTGAGCCTAAAAGGTGATAAATCAATATATCAAATTATCATCTCCATTAGTCCTCTACGCTAACCAGGCAAGTAGAGCCAATTATTGCTAAGCAAAAACTGTAGCCACCTTTTGAAACCTCCAACTTAATTCATTCTTCTCAGCACGGGTTCACCTAGGGCGCTTCTCTGTCTCTACAAATTTTGCTTAGCTTTGTAGAAGTATTTATGTAGATAATGATAAGTCATATGATATAATTTATTTAGATTTGTAAAGCATTCCGATAGAGTCCTCATGGAGATTGATATGAAGGTAGAAGGCCATGGAATAGGTGGATCAGTATTAAAATGGATTAGGTCATGTTTAACTGGTAGGAAACAAAGAGTCAGTATAAATGGATTAAAGCTTTCAGATCAAAAGTGGCCAAAGCGGAGTTCCTTTAGGATCTGTATTAGGTCTCTTCCGTTTGTTATATCTATTAATATTCCTTGTAGATTTAGGCATAATTCAGTAGGCTTAGTAATCGGTAGATGATACCAAAATGGGGGAGAGTGATAAATTCAGACAGTGACTTAAACACCTTCAAAGAGATTCTAGATACCTTTTACATGAGTGGTCAGACCATAACGACTTTAATATGATAAATACCATAGATAGGAAGACGAATATAAACTAGGTAACACGGAAATGAAAAACCCAGTCAGAAAAAAATCAATGTATCATAGCAACGACTTTGAAACCTAGAAAACAATGAAGTCATACAACAGATTCTTGGGTTCATACCAGGCCTTAGAGAACAGAACTGCTGACGTTATCTTGAAATCTTACCTACACTAGTGAGGCCACACATGATTATATGTCTTAGTCTATGTCCTTATTATAGAATGACATGATTCTGGAGAGATAATAAAAAGAAGAATGACAAAATGATCCACAATATTAGAACTCATAAGAAGAAACACCAGTGCTTAGGCTTACATTAAGAGGCAATTAGGGGAGATATGATAGAGGCAAGGCAAGTGATTAAAGAAAAGATGTCTTAGCCCAGCAATAACAGAAACAACTCAGAACAAAATGGCTTTAAATTAGATAAATTCCGACCAGAATGATACAGGCAAGCACTGGTTTGGTAATAGAGTCAGATATGTGAATAGGCCACCGAGCACATAGCAGGATCAGACTAGGAGCCCAAGATTTGCTGGAAGTGCTGGGATGGGGAAAGGATCTGCTCTGTATCCAGTCGCCCCCGCATCCCACTTCCTACGTTCCATGTTCCAGTCTCACCCCACAACTTTAACTACATCCCCACACACTAACCCCACCTACACTCCCACCCACAACTCACCACATCCCCACACCCCACATCCCACTCAAACCTACCACATCCACCAAACCTCATCCCACCACACAACCCCACCATCCACTCACATCTCACCACATCCCCACTCTAACCCCACCTACATCCCACTCACAACCCTTCACCACATCCACCTCACAACTCACCAAACCCCACTCCTAACTTCACACATCCCACAAACTTACCACATCTCAATCTCACCACACCCCAAACCACTTCCACAACTTCTACCATCTCACCACAATCTCTTACCATCCCACCCTCCCAACCCCACCACATCCCCACTCACAACCCCCCCACCACATCCACCACAACTTCACCATCCCAACTTTCCAACTACACTAACCCACTCACTAACCCCCACTCACCAATCCACAAACTTACCACACTCACCACAACCCCACCACATCCCACCTGCTAACTCCACCAACATCCAACTCACAACCTCACTACATCCCACAACCTACAATATTCCCCACCATAACCCTAACCCACCTAAACCACCATCCAACTCCAAACCACTACATCCCCACTCAACTTCACACATCCCACTCACAAACTCCACTACATCCCACAACTCCACCACATCCCACTCAACCTTCACACATCCCACCCTGCCAACCCCACCACATCCCACCTACAACCCCCACCAACACCCCACCTCTAACCACCCCCAACTCAACCACTACATCCCACTCTGATATATATATAGATTAATATTTTACTATTATTATATTATTATTATTATTATCATTACATTTCGTTCCCAAGCCCCGATGTGGGTCAGTGACATGTGCCGGGTGGGCTAATCCCACAAAAAAAAAAAAAATAGGACCAAAGTTCAGTCACAAGTACTATAGGATACTAGTAACATTCTATGACGACACACAAAGAGGGTCGTCTGCTCCTAAATTATCTTTCTACTTTTAAAACTTCATAGCACTTTTTAAATACCCATCACAATTTTTCGTGTACATTAGTACTACTACTTTCCACACTTGTGGATATATGTGACTATGACCCTTACACACAGTTATACTGACTCAACGAATCAGTGATACAACAAGGAGACAAGGACTGGTCCATACGGACCATGTGTTTGTACACAAACAAAAGCCGAGTGTAGCACTCTGCCTCGACCGGGGTTTAGCCATGCATCCCGGCATGACCGTACCTGTAGGTCCACGACTCTCGTTAGTTCCATTAGTTCCTGACAATTAAAGGCCTCCATTGTCAGACCTCCTCTTGGCTACTGGCCATTGCCTCCCAGCAGTTTCCAGCAGGCCACACAGTGCCTGAGAAAGGAAGAGAGCATCAGAAAATTTAAACTCAATTACAAATTATCACAGGTATAACAAGGAAGGCGCCTGGCATCATACAGACGATGTTTAGTTACGGTATGTTACTTGGAACATGAGACTTCCAACTATGTCAAACATGAACTGATATTCAACAAAATTCAACTGGGTTAAATTCACTTAATATGGAAGTGAGGCACTATTTACATACCGTTTATTCTACACCCTGTTTTCGTTGACTGTAAACAGGCTGACTGTTCATTCCTTTCCGTTGTGACGCCGGTAGCCCGCCTGGTGGTCGTCTCTTCCCTCCTACTCCTTTCCTGATACTCACTCTGTCGGCCTCTTCTAGAATGAAGGTTCTCAGCCATTTGACTCCCGGATAGTGACCATGATGTTTGTTAAACAAGAAAGTTTCATCCTCGTATCGCAAATGTTTTCCCCAGATAACCAGCGGGACAAAATCTCCTTTGCATGGACTGTGTCAAGTTCATTTATCATCTTAATAGCCTCCAAACTTGATATGCATGAGCCCAATTCGTCCGCTAGCTTCCTGAGGCTTCTTCATCCTCTTCCTTGATTACCGGTCCCTTCACTATTGCTGTCACCATTTCCCCAACGTAATGATGTTTGTCTCCGTACCTGTCTTCAAATATGGTTAGAGCCCTCTTGTAACCTTCCTTGGGCTCTAGATAGTTACATTGAAAATTGTGCGTCACTGATTCTGCACATGCCTGGATGAGTGCCTGCAGTTTACCTCCTCCGGTACTGTCCTCCCAATATGTTGGCGCTACGGATAAACTCCCAGTATTCCTTGCGACCACTTCCTTGAAGGACGGAAGTTGGGCCTGTGGCAGTCTCACAGTAACAATCAGCTCCCTTAGACTGGTGGCGAGCGTCTCTATACCGCCATGGCAGGAAATCTCCCCCCATTCATTGGCTCCATTGAGGTCGATGGTCCAGGACTTGGGTTTCGCTTTTCCTGTCTCCTGTCCTGTGCCTCCGCTTCTTAGGGTACTTCACAGCAGTGCCTGTACTCTCCCTGGAGAGTCTCTTGGCTCCGACCCTTTCTGTAATTTTGCAATGCTTCACTCACACTACCATCAGCTCCCTCTGGTGATGGGTCTGTGTCTCAAGTATGTTGCTCATAAGTACTGCCACTCCAAACCAATTCCCCATTAACCTCTCTCGTCTACCTCAGGCAACAATTGTGTCGTGACATCAATCATCCGTCCAGCTTCCTCTGCACCATCCAGTTCTGTCAAGCGCTCCTGGGGGCGTCATGGTCTGGGTTTGAAGCATCCTTAAGCTTGTATAATACTTCGCCTATAGGCGTCATTAGGGTTTCTTTCCCCGTCGTTCAGTGGGCCTACTGGTGCCCACCACATTCCTTGGTTCTATTTCAGTTAGTGTCAATCCTTGACCAGGAACCATGGACCCGACTGAGACTGATATTCCCCTTTCAGGCATTGCCGGGGCTCACATTACTCCTCCATCTACCTCGTCCTGCCCATCCCTGGGCTCAGGTGTCTCCTCAAGGGTGACCTGTTCAGCTCCATGTTCTGATTGATATGTTCCGACTTGTGTGTTCTATATGGTATGTTTCAACTGTTATGTTCCAACAGGTATGTTCCGAATGGTACGTTCACCAGGGTATGTTCCGAATGGTATGTTTCAACGTATGTTCCGAATAGGTACGGTATGTTCCGAATGGTATGTTTCAACCAGTATGTTCTGAGGATGTTTCAACCAGGTATGTTCTGAAGGGATGATTCAACCAGGTATGTTACGAATGGTATGTTTCAACCCGGTATGTTCTGAAGGGTATGTTTCAAACCAGGTATGTTCTGAATGGTATGTTTCAACCAGTTATGTTCTGAAGGGTATGTTTCAAACCAGGTATGTTCTGAATGGTATGTTTCAACCAGTTATGTTCCGAATGGCATGTTTCAACCGGGTATGTTCCGACTCCAACCCTCAATTGTTCCATGTTACTCACTCTGACTTAATCAGGTACAGCATCTTATTACTACTGTTAATAGGGTCATGCATTCAGCCATTCCCTTTCATACCTTCAGCTACTGGTGTTGTCAGTGTGGTATACATGTAACAGCAATTTGTATTATATAAACATATACTATGTATGTTACCCATGTATTCACCAAGTCATTCATCCATGAGTTGACATTTCCTCCATGGAGCTATAGCGAGTTCAAGCTGGGTCAACACTTTTCAACAACAACATCCTGTGAGGAGCACTGACAACAACCTGACTCGTATCCTAAGGCACCTTGCCTCACAGGATGCGCGTGAGAGAGAGAGACTTTTCATATCACCTATTCCAATGAACAACTCACTTAAGTGTTCTCCCATATAAGTGTACTAAGACACTTCCCTTAGTGTAGAAGAGAAGGTACAATATACTCTCAACTGAACTCAGTACCTGTGAAACTATATTTTCTACAATAAAATAAAACCAATAGATGAAGGTAAAGTCTTTGAGCTATGTCAAAGAGGAACGGAGCGAGTTGGAGGAAGGGTTTTGAATCTTTGAGCTGAAATGTCAAGTATTCATAGTAAGAAGGATGAGCGTATCGTAGGAGAGATTTTAAGTAATAGCAGCAGACAGATTTGAGCTTTTTTGTCAATTATGAACGGAGACGAGAATGAGATATAGGTTGAATGGCACTGGTCAACTCAACATAAAATTCTCATGGTTCTGGATCAAAACAGTCTGATTCTAGTGTAATTGTATGTGCTGAACTCAATTATGACATTCAGTATAGCTGTATCGAGCTCAGTTTTCAGAACCAGCATATCTATATATTTAGTGTACCATGCTATTATACAGTAATTTATATGCTCATTGGCTCCACTTATGCAATTATTTTGTCTGATTTGTGCTTTTCTTGTTTCAGTTTTGCTGATTCATGATATTATATCCACACCTGCATGATTTGTAATTACTCTGAAATTAACGGAGCATGGAACGTCGCAAGTGTGAACGGTGCTGACAGTTTTTGCTACATATGTGGTGCCTTCCTCCTGGTAGCCCAAGAAACCAATCTAAAGCTGTTCGACTGAACTACAAGTTACTTCAAATGTCATTTTGGGTGACCAAGACAAGAAATGGGCACCTCATGTAGCCTGTAAGTCTTGTGTTAACCACCTGAGCGAGTGGATGTGTGGCAAACGAAGTTCAAGAATGCCGTTTGCTGTACCAATGATATGGCGTGAACCTAAAAGACCACAGCAGTGACTGCTTGCTGTCTCACAAAATATTAAGGGAATAAAAATCAAGACACGAGGCAAGGTACAGTACCCCAATATTGTGCAATCGACCAGTACCGCACAGTGCTGAACTTCAGTCCAAATCACCGACTGAACAAGAATTGGTGATTCCGATTCTACCTCTACCTCAATGAAAACGACTACCAGGATGACTCTGAAAATACCAGGCTAAACTATTTACTCAAGAAGCCTTCATGATCTCATCAGGGACCTAAACTTGTCAAAGAAAAGGCTGAGGTTTTGGGATCCAGACTAAGCAGCGTAACCTGCTAGAAGTAAGGTGCATATCACTACAGCGCGTTACTGACATAGACAGCTGTCTGCATTTTCAAGATGGCAAACAACCTTTGTTATTGCGGACGCAGTATCTCTATGCAACAACTCTGCAAGTCTGAAACATACAAGACAGAGTATTGGAGGCTGTTTATAGACTCGGGAAAAGACTCTCTAAGCTGTTCTTTTAATGGCAATCGGCTTCCATCTGTCCCAATAGCACACAACAAAAATGACAGAGCTATGAAACAATGAAAATTCTGTTGGCCGCTATGAGTATGAGGAACACCAGTGGAAGATATTTGGCGATCTCAAAGTCATCAGTTTACTACTGGGCCTTCAGGTGGCTACCAAAGCCATGTGCTTTTGTGCTTGATGGAACAACAGAGCTGATGCAGAGCACTATGTGAAAGGATTGGCCGACAAGACAGAGATGCGCCTGGAAGGTTTAACTGTGCTCACAATCCGCTTGTAGATCCAAAAAGTATTTTTGCCTCCACTGCATCTTAAACCTCGGTTTGGCTAAAATTTCATCAA
>NW_024711696.1:0-15853 GCF_018991925.1 Homarus americanus | reverse complement strand
CATGTATTGCTACCCCAGGCTCCCAGCACACCTTCTGACACTCCCAGGTAACTGCTGGACACTGCCAGGTACTGGCTGGGACACTCCATGTAGCCACTGCCGACACTCCCAGGTACACCCTCTGACACTCCCATGCACTCCACTGACACCCCTGCACACGCCCCTGACATCCCCACGTACACCCCAGACATTCCCAGGCACTGAGACACTGCACACCTCACCCTGGCCAGGGCACACCCCCCACACCCCAGGCCCCTCCCAGACACTCCCCTGCACCTCTGACATCTTCTGCACACCCCAGACACTTAGTACACCTCACACCCGCAAGGCACACCTCAGACACACGAGGTATCTCCTCAGACACCTCCCCAGACACCCCAGATACACCTCTGACACTCCTAGGCACACCTAAGACACCCTGTGTAACACCTCTCGACATTCAGGCACCTTCTGACACCCCAGGTGCCTCCACTGACACCCTGTACTGCTCTGTCACTTCCCTGACAGCATTTCCTGCACACCCCAGGCACACCTGGTGACACCCAGGCACACCGGCTGACACTGGCAGGTACACTTCAGTCACTGTTGTGCACACCTCTGGACACCCCAGGCACACCTCAGACACTCTGCCACACCCACACACCCAGGCTGACCTCTAACACTCTCAGGTACACTCTCTGATGCAGGACACTCCCCAGGCACACTTCCCAGGCACATTTCTCAGACACTCCTGTACACTTCATTGCAGTAAGGGCCTTCACACTGCACTCCCGCACTGCAGGTACACTCTGGAACCTGAGGTATTAATTCTGACACTCCTAGGCACATCTTCTGATAATTCTAGTAGTACACCTTTTGACACTCCTGCACACCCCAGACACTCCCAGGTACACTCCAGATACTGACAGGAAGATTCTTCACATCTCTGGTGCGGCTAATCTCCGACACCCAGGGTACCTGACATTCTTGAGAGCCACTAAGCACACCTCCTGGGAGGCCGGGGAGGTACCAAGTAGTATCGGAGGTTCACCTGGGAGGCCGGAGTTGTAACCTGGAGGCCGGAGGAAAAACTTGGAGCGTGAGAAGGCACCTGGGAGGCCGGAGGTGCCCTAAAGTGGCTGTACCTGGAGAAGCTGAGAGGTACTCGGAGGCCAATGCACCTGGGAGGCCACGGCTCACCCCAGAGGTCTGAAACACCTGAGATCTGAGGTACCGGAGTGTCAGAGGTCACCTGGGAGGCCAGAGGTGTACCTGGGAGGTTCAGAGATGCACCCGAGTTCCAGAGGTGCACCCAGTGAGTGTCAGAGGTGTACCTGGAGGCCAGAGGTGTACCCAAGGAGTGAGAAGTGTACCTGGGAGTTTCAGATGCACTAAATGTCTAGTGCACCTGGGAGACCGGAGGCACACGAAGGCCCAGAGGTGCACCTGGGAGTGCTAGAGGTACCCAAGGTCAGGTGCACCACAAGTGTCCTGAGGTGCACCTGGGAGGTCAGATGCACCTGGGAGGCCAGAGGCACCTGGCAGTGTTTAAGGCACCCGCCAGTGTCAGCGGTGTACCTGGGAGGTCACCATGTACCTGGAGTGTTAGAGGCACTAGGCGACAGAGAGGCACCAAGGAGTGTCAGAGGTGCAACCTGGGAGTGGAGAAGGCACATGGGAGGTTCAAGAAACGGGAGGCTGGGAGGCACCTGGAGGTCAGGGTGCACCAGGAGTGTCAGTGGAGCAACGGGAGGCCAACAGGTAACGGAGTGCAGAGGTGTACTTGGGAGGTTCAGAGGTGCATCTCGGAGAGTCGGACGGTACCTGGGAGGCCAGAGGTACCAGGGAATGTCAGTGGAGTACCTGGGAGTGCCAGACGTACCTGAGGAGTGTCAGAGGTGCACCTGGGAGGTCAAAGGCACCTGGGAGGTCGGAGGGTACCTGGGAGTGTCAAAAATTGGGAGTATCGAGCACCTGGGAGAGTCTGAGGTGTACCTGAGGTCAGAGGTACCTGGGAGGCCAGAGGTGTACCTGGGAGCAAGCCAGGGGTGTACCAGGAGGTCAGTGAGTACCTGGGAGTGTCAGAGGTGCATCTGGGAGCGTCCGAGATGTACATGGAGGTCAGAGGTACCCAGCCAGGAAAATACCTGGAGTGTCAGAGGTGTGCCTGGGAATGCCGGAGGTACCCGGGTGTTTGAGGTGCACCTGGGAGTGTCTGAGGTGAACCCGGGAGTGTCAGAGAAGTACCAAGGAGTGTCACAGAGAACCTGGAGTGTGAGAGGTACCTGAGAGTGTGGAGAGGATACCTAGGAGGTCTCAGGTACCTGGGAGCAGAGGTGAACTTTGGAGTCAGAGGGCACCTGGGAGCGTTGAAAAATAGGAGTGACAGGAGTACCTGGGAGTGAAAGAGGCACGCAAGTGTCTGAGGAGCACCCCAGAGGTCAGAGGCACCATGAGCATGAGAGGGCAATTTGGAAGCTGTCTGAGGTGTACCAGGAGACCGAGTAATTTTGGAGCACGGAGGTGCACTGGGAGGCACCAAACCCAAACCGTAGTTGCAGTAATGGCAAAAACTAATTAAAATTCACTTAACCTAACCTAACCTAACCTAGCCTAACCTAACCTAACCTAACCTAACCTAACCTAACCCAACCTAAAATAACCTAACCTAACCTAACCTAACCTAACCAAACCTAACCTAACCTAACCTAACCTAACCTCTAACACTGAAAATCAGTGAAAAGAAGATAAAAATAAGTAAAATACATTGGTTTTTATCTAAAACTGTGTGTTTTTCGTGAAAATAAGTAAAACTAACTAAAATTCACCTAACCTAACCTAACCTCACCTAACCTAAACTAACCTAACCTAACCTAACCCAACCTAACCCAACCTAACCCAACCCAACCCAACCTAACCTAAGCTAACCTAACCTAACCAAACCTAACGTAACTGAACCTAACCCAACCTAACCTAACCTAACCTAACCTAACCTAACCCAACCTAACCTAACCCAACACAACCCAACCCAACCCAACCCAACCTAACCTAACCTAACCTAACCTAACCTAACCTAACCTCTAACACTGAATATCAGTGTTTTGAAAAGAAAGTAAGCGTTTTCCGTGAAAAGAAGATAAAAATAAGTAAAATACATTGGTTTTCATCTAAAACTGAGTTTTTTTCGTGAAAAATATCAAAACTAACTAAAATGCACCTAACCTAACCTAACTTAACCTAACCCAACCTAACCCAACCCATCCCAACCCAACCCAATCTATCCTAACCTAACCTAACCTATCCTAACCTAACCTAACCTAACCTAACCTAACCTAACCTAACCTAACCTAACCTAACCTAAGTTAGGTTAGGTTAGGTTAGGTGAATTTTAGTTAGTTTTACTTCTTTTCACGAAAAACACTCAGTTTTAGATAAAAACCAATGTATTTTAGTTAGTCCTACCCTTTTCACGGAAAACGCTTAATTTTTTTTATAACACTGGTTTTTAGTTTTAGTCAGTTTTACTTCTTTTCACGGAAAACGACCACTTTCTTCTGAAAACAATGTTTTTTAATCAGTTGTACTTCTTTTAAAAGATAAGCCCTGTTTTCTGTTTAAAACGTAGTTTTAAAGTTAGTTTTACTTCTTTTCACAAAAAACACTTTTAGATGAAAAACAGTGTATCTTAGTTAGTTTTACTTCATTCACGGAAAACTTACGTTTAATTGAAACACAGTGTATTTCTGTTATGTTTACTTATTTTTACGGGGAAGTAGATTTTCCAATTTTCAGGGAAATATTACCTAATTTTGCGAAGTACATTATCATAGAAAACGGGAAATTTGTATCATAAAAAATGAGAAATATCTAGTTTCCGGTAAAGTTGGTTATCTACTTTCCCGAAAAGCAGATAGATTTTCTACTTTTCGGGAAAGTAGATTATCGACTTTTCAGGGGAGTAGATTTTCGAATTTTGGGGGAAATATTACCTAATTTTGCGAAGTAGATTGTCATAGAAAACGGGAAATTTGTATCATAAAAAATGGGAAATATCTACTTTCCGGGAAAGTTGGTTATCTACTTTTCCGAAAATTAGGTACATTTTGTACTTTTCGGGAAAGTAGATTCTCGACTTTTCGGGGAAGTAGATTTTCGAATTTTGGAGGAAATATTACCTAATTTTGCAAAGTAGATTATCATAGAAAACGGGAAATTTTTATCATAAAAAATGAGAAATATCTAGTTTCAGGGAACGTTGGTTATCTACTTTCCCGAAAAGTAGATAGATTTTCTGCTTATCAGGGAAGTAGATTTTCGAATTTTGGGGGAAATATTACCTAATTTTGCGAAGTAGATTATCATAGAAAATGGGAAATTTGTATCATAATAAATGGGAAATATCTACTTTCCGGGAAAGTTGCTTATCTACTTTCTCGAAAAGTGGATAGATTTTCTACTTTTCTTGAACTTGTTAACCTAATTTAATTTCTACTCAACTCCAATTCCATTCCATCTTTCATCCATCTAACCCAATTTGGTTAAACTCAACCCAGGTTAGGTTAGGTTGAAGTAGGCTAGTTGGGTGTTGGGCTTAATAGAAGAAGTTAGTTAGGTTAGTAGCTTTGAAGTTAGGTTAGGTCAAGTTAGGTTAGGCTGTAAGAAGAAGAATAGGTTAGTTAGTTAGGTAAGGTTAGGTTAGGTTGTAGGAAGAAGAAGTTAGAAGAAGAGTTAGGTTAGGGTTAAGTGAATTTTTGTTAGTTTACTTCTTTTTAACGAAAACCTCACGGAAATCGTTGAATTTTTACAAAAACACTGTGTTTTAGTTACTTGTACATATTTTCGAACATGTGCCGTGTTTTCTGTTGAAGAAGTCTGTTTTAGTTAGTTTTACTTTTCACGCTTAGGTTAGGTTAGGTTAGGTTAGGTTAGGTTAGGTTAGGTTGGTTGCTGGGTTGCTAAAGGTTAGGTTAGGCTAGGTTAGATAGACAGGTAGGGTTAGTTAGGTTAGGTTAGGTGAATTTTAGTTAGTTTTACTCTTTTCACGAAAACACTCAGTTTTAGATAAAAACCAATGTATTTTACTTATTTTATCTTCTTTCAACGGAAAACGCTAATTTCTTTCAAAACACTGATTTCAGCAGACGTTAGGTTAGGTTAGGTTAGGTTATGCTAGATTAGGTTAGGTTAGCTAGGTTAGGCTAGGTTAGTTTTGGCTTGCTAGGTTGCTTGGGGCTTGCTGGGTTGGGCTGGGGTTAGGGTTAGTTTGTAAGAGGTTATGCTAGGTTGGCTGCTAGGTTTGCTAGGTTGGGTTGGGATAGGTGCTGGGTTGGGTTAGGTTAGGTTAGGTTGAAGTTAGGTTAGGTTAGGTTAGGTTAGACAGGTTAGGTTAGTTTAGGTTAGGTTAGGTTGGGTTGGGTTGGGTTAGGTTGGATTAGGTTAGGTTAGGTTAGGTTAGGATAGGTTAGGTTAGGTTATGTTAGGTTAGGTGAATTTTAGTTAGTTTTACTACTTTTCACGAAAAACACTCAGTTTCAGACAAAAACCAATATATTTTACTTATTTTTATCTTCTTTTCACGGAAAACACTTAATTTATTTTCAAAACACTGATTTTCAGTGTTAGAGGTTAGGTTAGGTTAGGTTTGGTTAGGTTAGGTAAAGTTAGGTTAGGTTAGGTTAGGTTAGGAAAGGTTAGGTTAGCTTAGGTTAGGTTTGGTACACTCCCAGGTACACCTCTGACACTCCCAGGTCCGCCTCCGACACTCCCAGGTACAACTCCGACACTCCCAGGTAAACCTCCAATACTCCTAGGTACACCTCTGACACTCCCAGGCACACCTCTGACAATCCTAGGTATTCCTCTGACACTCCCTAGTACACCTCTGACACTCGAAGGTACACCTCAGACACTCCCTGGTACACCTCTGACACTCCCAGGTACACCTCTTTCACTCCCTGGTTTTCCCCTGACACTCCCAGGTACACCTCAGACACTCCCAGGTACACCTCAGACACTCCTAGGTACTCCTGTCACACTATTAGGTACACCTCTCACACTCCCAGGTTCTCCTGTGACACTCCCTGGTAATTCTCTGACACTCCAGGGTACAGCTCAGACACTCCCAAGTACACCTCTGACATTCCCAGACACACCTCTGTCACTCCCAGGTACACCGCTGACACTGCCAGGTACACCTCTGACACTCCATGTACACCTCCGACACTCCCAGGTACACCTTTGAGCACTTTCAGGTGCTCCACTGACCTCCTGGTACATACCGTGCTCCCCAGGTACACCTCTGACATTCAAGAATTGCACCTGAGCCTCTTGGTCACCTCCAAACCCTCCCAGTGCCTCTAACACTCCTGAGTGCACCTCCGATATTCCAAGGTACACCTCCGATACTCCCAGGTACACCTTTGAGACTCCCAGGTACTTCACTGACACTCCCTGGTATTCCTCTGACATTCCCAGGTAGACCTCTGACACTCCCAGGAACATCGCTGATATTCCCAGGTACACCTCTGACACTCCCAGGTCCGCCTCCGACACTCCCAGGTACAACTCCGACACTCCCAGGTAAACCTCCGATACTCCTAGGTACACCTCTGACACTCCCAGGTACACCTCTGACACTCCTAGGTATTCCTCTGACACTCCCTGGTACACCACTGACACTCCCAGGTACACCTCCGACACTCCCAGGTACACCTTTGACACTTTCAGGTACTCCACTGACACTCCCTGGTACAACTCCGACACTCCCAGGTAAACCTCCGATACGCCTAGGTACACCTCTGACACTCCCAGGTACACCACTGACACTCCCAGGTATTCCTCTGACACGCCCTGGTACACCTCTGACACTCCCAGGTACACCTCTGACACTCCTAGGTACTCCTCTGTCACTCCCTGATACATCTTTAACACTCCCAGGTACACGTCAGACACTTCTAGGTACACCTCTCACACTCGCAGGTACACCTCAGACACTCCCAGGTACACCTCTTTCACTCCCTGGTTCTTCCCTAACACTCCCAGGTACACCTCAGACACTCCCAGGTACACCTCAGACTCTCCCAGGTACACCTCTGACACTCCCAGGTACACCTTCGATATTCCCAGGTATACCTCCGATATTCCAAGGTGCACCTCAGACACTCGCAGGTACACCTCTTTCACTCCCTGGTTCTCCCCTAACACTCCCAGGTACACCTCTGACACTCCTAGGTATTCCTCTGACACTCCCTGGTACACCTCTGACACTCCCAGGTACACCTCAAACACTCTCCGGTACACCTCAGACACTCCCAGGTACACCTCTTTCACTCCCTGGTTCTCCCCTAACACTCCCAGGTACACCTCAGACACTCCCAGGTACACCTCAGATACTCCCAGGTACACCGATGACACTCCCTGGTACACCTCAGACACTTCTTATTACACCTCTCACACTCGCAGGTACACCTCAGACACTCACAGGTGCTCCTCAGACACTCCCAAGTACACCTAAGACACTCCCAGGCACACCTCTGAAACTCCCAGGTACACCGCTGACACTGCCAGGTACACCACTGACACTCCATGTACACAGCCGACACTCCCAGGTACACCTCTGACACTCCCATGTACTCCACTGACTCTCCCTGGTACACACCCCTGACACTCCCAGGTACACCTCAGACACTCCCAGGTACACCTCAGACACTCCTAGGCACACCTCTCACACTATTAGGTACAACTCTCACACTCCCAGGTTCTCCTGTGACACTCCCTGGTAAATCTCTGACACTCCCGGGTACAGCTCAGACACTCCCAAGTACAGCTCAGACACTCCCAGGTACACCTCTGACATTCTCAGACACACCTCTGACACTCCCAGGTACACCGCTGACACTGCCAGGTACACCTCTGACACTCCATGTACCGTCCGACACTCCCAGGTACACCTCTTTCCTCCCAGGTACCTCTAACACTCTGGTACACCTCTGACAGCACTCCCCAGGTACCTCTGACACTCCCAGGTACACCTCTGACACTCCCAGGTACCCACCTCTGACATTCTGGTACCTCTACTCATCAGTGCTCCTCTGTCACTACCTGATACACCTCTAACACTCACAGGTACACCTCTGACACTCCTAGGTATTCCTCTGACACTCCCTGGTACACTCTGACACTCCCAGGTACAACTCAGACACTCCCCCTTACACCTCTGACTCTCCCAGGTACATCTCTTTCACTCCCTGGTTCTTCCCTGACACTCCCAGGTACACCTCAGACACTCCCAGGTACACCTGAGACATTCCCAGGTACACCTCTGACACTCCCAGGTACACCTCAGACACTCCTAGGTACACCTCTCACACTCCCAGGTACAACTCTCACACTCCCAGGTGCTCCTGTGACACTCCCTGGTACTTCTCTGACACTCCCAGTTACACCTCAGACACTGCCAGGTACACCTCAGACACTCCCAGGTACACCTTAGACACTCCCAGGCACACCTCTGACACTCCCAGGTACACCGCTGACACTGCCAGGTACACCTCTGTCACTCCATGTGCACCTCCGACACTCCCAGGTACACCTATGACACGCCCAGGTACTCCACTGACACTCCCTGGTACACCCCTGACAGTCCCAGGTACACCTCCGACACTCCCCAGGCACACCTGACACTCCCCAGGCACACCTTGACACTCCCAGGTACATCTCCGACACCTCAGGCACACTCTGACACTCCCCTGGTACACCTCCGATATTCCCCAGGTACACCTCCGATATTCCACACCTCCGATACTCCCAGGTACACCCCTTGAGATCTTGCAGCAATTTCCACTGACACTCCCCTGCATACGAGTGATATTCCTGCACATTCTCTGCTAATCTCAGGTCTGTTTCTCTGACACTCCCAGGTACAACCTTGACACTCCAAGGCAAACTCTGACATTTTGGTAGGTATATTTCTGACCTTCCCAGGTGTTGGCCTCCCCGACACTTGGTGGCTCCTTCTGACTCCCTGGCACACCTCAACATGTTGAGCCTCTGACACTCCCAGGTATAGCCATTGCAGACACTCCCAGGCACACTGCAGATGGCTCTCAGGCCAGACACCCCAGTGTACACCTCTGGGAGGCCGTGTGCAAGGGGAGGCCTGAGGTGTACCTGGGAGGCTGAGGTACCTGGGGAGCAAGGGTGTACACAGGGAGTGGCCAGAGAATACCCAGGAGTGGTCAGAGGTGTACCTGGGAGTGTGGAGAGGCACTGGGAGTGGAGAGGTACCTAGGCATGAGGTGTACCTGGGAGTGTCAGAAGTGCACCTGGGAGTAAGCCTGAGGTGTAAAATGGAGTGTCTGAGGTGTATTAGGGAGAGACAGATGAGAACCTAGGAGGCCAGAGGTGTACCTGGGAGTGTCAGAGGTGTACCTTGAGACCGGAGGTGTACCTGGGAGGCCAGAGGTGTACCTGGGAGGCCAGAGGTGTACCTGGGAGTGTGTGAGATGTGCCTGGGAGTGTCAGAGGTGTATCTGGGAGTGCTGGACGTGCACCTGGAGTGTCAGAGGTGTACCAGGGAATGTCAGTGGAGCACCTGGGAGGCCAGGAGGTGCACCTGGAGCAAGCTTGAGTTGCATCTGGAGGTCAGAGGTGTACCAGGCGCCGAGAATGGCCTGGGAGGCCAGTGGTACCTGGGAGGCCGAGGTGCACCCAGGCGGATGGCCTACCTGGGAGGCCGGAGTTGCACCTGGGAGTCCCAGATGCACCCAGATGGAGACGCACCTGAGCATCGGAGGTGCACTAGGGAGTGTCGGAGGTGTACCTGGAGGCCAAGGTGTACTTGGGAGGTCAGAGGTGCACTTGGGAGGCCAGCGGTACCTGGAGGTCTGAGGCAGGAGGTCAGAGAAGTACCTGGGAGGCTCACAGGAGTACCCAGAGAGTGAGAGGACCTGGGAGGAGTACCTAGGTGCATGAGGGCACCTGGAGGCCAGATGTACCTGGGAGGTCTGAGGCACCTGGGAATGTCTGAGGTATTAGGAGACAGAGGAGAACCTAGGAGGTCAGATAAAATCTGGGAGGTCAGAGGTGTACCTGGGAGTATCGGAGGTACCTGGGAGGTGAGAGGTACCTGGGAGGCCAGAGGCACCTCGAGTGTCAGAGATGTACCTGGGAGTGCTGAGGCATCTGGGAGTGTTGGACGTGTACCTGGGAGTGTCAGAGGCACCAGGAATGTCAGAGGCACCTGGGAGGCCGGGGAGGTGTACCTGGGAGGTCAGGAGGTGCACCTGGAGGCCAGAGGTGCATCTGGGAGGCTGAGGCACCTGGGAGTGTCGGAGGTGGCACCAGGAGTGTCAGGAAGGTACCTGGAGTGTCTGGGGTACCTGGGATGTCTGGGGTTTACCTGGGAGTGTCTGAGGTGTACCTGGATTGCCAGAGGTGTTCTGGGAGGCCAGAGGTACCTGGAGTGCATGAAGTGTACCTGGGAGGCCGGAGGTCTACATGGAGCACAGAGGTGGACCTGGCCAGAGGTGTACCTGGGAAAGTCAGAGGTGTACCTGGGAGTTTCTGAGGTGTACCTGGGAGTGTCTGAGGTGAACCCGTGAGTGTCAGAGAAGTACCAGGGAGTGTTACAGGAGAACCTGGGAGTGTGAGAGGTGTACCTGAGAGTGTGAGAGGTGTACCTAGGAGTGTCTGAGGTGTACCTGGGAGTGTAAGAGTTGTACCTGGGAGTGTCTGAGGTGTTCCTGGGAGTGTCTGACGTGTACCTGGGAGTGTCATAGGTGTACCAGGGAGTGTCAGAGGAATACCTAGGAGTGTCAGAGGTGTACCTAGGAGTTTCAGAGGTGTACCTAGGAGTATCGGAGGTTTACCTGGGAATGTTGGAGTTGTACCTGGGAGTGTCAGAGGTGTACTTTGGAGTATCGGAGGTGTCCTGGGAGTGTACCAAACCTAAAACTGAGTGTTTTTCGTGAAAAGAAGTAAAACTAACTAAAATTCACTTAACCTAACCTAACCTAACCTAGCCTAACCTAACCTAACCTAACCTAACCCAACCTAACCTAACCTAACCTACCTAACCTAACCTAACCAAACCTAACCTAACCTAACCTAACCTAACCTCTAACACTGAAAATCAGTGTTTTGAAAAGAAATTAAGCGTTTTCCGTGAAAAGAAGATAAAAATAAGTAAAATACATTGGTTTTTATCTAAAACTGAGTGTTTTTCGTGAAAATAAGTAAAACTAACTAAAATTCACCTAACCTAACCTAACCTCACCTAACCTAAACTAACCTAACCTAACCTAACGCAATCTAACCCAACCCAACCCAACCCAACCCAACCTAACCTAAGCTAACCTAACCTAACCCAACCTAACGTAACCGAACCTAACCTAACCTAACCTAACCTAACCTAACCTAACCCAACCTAACCTAACCCAACACAACCCAACCCAACCCAACCCAACCTAACCTAACCTAACCTAACCTAACCTAACCTAACCCAACCAAACCTAACCTAACCTAACCTAACCTTACCTAACCTAACCTAACCTAACCTAACCTAACCTAACCTAACCTCTAACACTGAATATCAGTGTTTTGAAAAGAAATTAAGCGTTTTCCGTGAAAAGAAGATAAAAATAAGTAAAATACATTGGTTTTCATCTAAAACTGAGTTTTTTCGTGAAAAATAGTAAAACTAACTAAAATGCACCTAACCTAACCTAACCTAACCTAACCCAGGCCATCCCAACCCAACCCAACCTATCCTAACCTAACCTAACCTAACCTAACCTGACCTAACCTAACCTAACCTAACCTAACCTAACCTAACCTAACCTAATCGTGAAAAGAAGTAAAACTAACTTCAAAACAGAGTTCTTCAAAAGAAAACACGGCACATGTTTGAAAATATGTACAACTAACTAAATAAGTGTTTTTGTAAGGAAATTCAACGATTTCCGTGAGTGTTTTTCGTGAAAAGAAGTAACACTAACTAAAATTCACTTAACCTAACCTAACCTAACCTAACCTAACCTAACCTAACCTAACCTAACCTAACCTAACCTAACCTAACCTAACCTAACCTAACCTAACCTAACCAAACCTAACCTAACCTAACCTAACCTAACCTAACCTAACCTAACCTAACCTAACCTAACCTAACCTAGGTTAACCTAACCTAACCTAAACCTAACCCAACCAAACCTAACCTAACCTAACCTAACCTAACCTAACTTAACCTAACCTAACCTAACCTAACCTAACCTAACCTAACCTAACCTAACCTAACCTAACCTAACCTAACCTAGGTTAGGTTAGGTTAGGTTAGGTTAGGTTAGGTTAGGTTAGATTAGGTTTGGTACACTCCCAGGTACACCTCTGATACTCCTAGGTACACCTCCGATACTCCCAAGTACACCTTTGACACTCCCAGGTACTCTTCTGACACTCCCTGGTTCACCTCTGAAACTCCAAGGTACTTCTCTGACACTCCATGGTACACCTCCGATATTCCCAGGTACACCTCCGATATGCCCAGGTACACCTCCGATACTCCCAGGTACACCTTTGAGACTCCTAGGTACTCAACTGACACTCCCTGGCACACCCGTGACACTCCCTGGTACACCTCCGATATTCCCAGGTACACCTCAGACACTCCCAGGTACACCTAAGACACTCCCAGGCACACCTCTGACACTTTTCAGTGTTAGAGGTTAGGTTAGGGTTAGTTAGGTTTACACTCCCAGGTACACCTCTGACACTCCCAGGTCCGCCTCCGACACTCCCAGGTACAACCTGACACCCCCAGGTAAACCTCCAATACTCCTAGGTATACCTCTGACACCCAAGGCACACCTCTGACACTCCTAGGTATTCCTCTGACACTCCCTAGTACACCTCTGACACTCTCAGGCACACCTCAGAAATCCCCTGACACCTGATATTCCCAGGTACACCTCTGACATCCCCAGGTACAACTCTGACACCCTATGTATTCCTCTGACACCCCTGCACACACCACACCCCATGCACACCCCAGACACCCCTCACACCTCTGACCTCCCAGGCACACCCTTTACCCCCTCTCCCCCTGACACCCCAGGCACACCTCAGACACCCCAGGTACACCTCTGGCACCCCAGGCACACTTCTGACACCCCCACGTACACCCTCATACACACCTAGGTACACCTCTCACACCCCAGGTACTCCTGTGACACTCCCTGGTACTTCTCTGACACCCCAGGTACACCTCTGACACTCGCAGGCACACCTTTGAAACCCCAGGCACCACTGACATTCCCTGTTACACCTCTGACACCCCAGGCACACCGCTGACACTGCCAGTGCACACCACCCCAGGCACACCTCCGACACCCCCAGGCACACTTCCTCACTCCCCAGGCACACCTCCGACACCCCAGGCACACCTCTGACACTCCCAGGTACACCCTCTGACACCCCAAGTACTCCACTGACATTCCATGGTACACCTCTGACACTGCCAGGTACACATCTGACAATCCCAGGTACTCCTGTGACACCCCAGGTACACCTCCGACACTCCCAGGCACACTTCTCACACTCCCAGGCACACCTCTGACACCCCAGGTACATCTCGACACCCCAGGTACACCTCTGACACTGCCAGGTACACCTCTGACAATCCCAGGTACTCCCTGTGTCACTCCCAGGTACACCTCCGACACTCCCAGGCACACCTCTGACACTCCCAGGTACACCTTCGATATTCCCAGGTACACCTCCGATATTCCAAGGTACACCTGATACCCCAGGTACACCTTTGACCCCAGGTACTTCACTGACACTCCCTGGTATTCCTCTGACATTCCCAGGTCACACCTCTGACACTCCCAGGATCACCTCTGATATTCCAGGTACACTTGACACTCCCAGGTCCGCCTCCGACACCCCAGGCACAACTCCGACACCCCCAGGTAAACCTGATACCCTAGGTACACCTCTGACACTCCCAGGCACCTCTGACACCTAGGTATTCCTCTGACACCCCTGGTACACCACTGACACTCCCTGGCACACCCCAAACCCCCGGTACACCTCTTTCACTCGCTGGTTCTCCCCTAACACCCCAGGCACACCTGAGACCCAGGCACACCTCAGATACTCCCAGGTACACCCATGACACCCCGGCACACCTCAGCCACTTCTAGCACACCTCCTCACACTGCATATACACCCCAGACACCCCAGGTCCTCAGACACCCCAGGCACACCTAAGACATCCCAGGCACACCTCTGACACTCCCAGGCACACCGCTGACACTGCCAGGCACACCACTGACACTCCATGACACCGTCGACACTCCCAGGTACACCTCTGACACCCCATGTACTCCACTGACACTCCCTGGTACACAAACCCCTGACACTAGGCACACCTCAGACACCCCAGGCACACTCAGACACCCTAGGCACACCTCTCACACTATTAGGGTACACCTCTCACACTCCCAGGTTCTCCTGTGACACCCCTTGCACTTCTGACACTCCCTGGTACACCCTCAGACACTTCTAGGTACACCTCACACTCGCAGGTACATCTCAAACACTCCCAGATCACCTCTGACACTCCCTAGGTACACCTAAGACACTCCCCAGGCACACCGCCGACATCCCAGGTACACCCCTGACACTCCCCAGGTACTCCACTGACACTCCTAGGTACTGCTCTGTCACTCCCTGATACACCCCAACACTCCCCAGGCATCACGGTGACACTCCATGCACACCGCTGACACTGGCAGGCACTTCAAACACTGCCAGGCACACCTCTGACACCCCAGGCCCCTCAGACACTCGCTGGTACACCCATTGACACCCCAGGCACACCTCACACTCCCCAGGCACACCCTCTGACACTTCCAGGTACACCCCAGACACACCAGGTACACCTAGACATTCCCAGGTACACCCCAGACACTCCCATGCACACTTCTCACACTCGCAGGTACACCTCTGACACTCCCAGGTACACCCTCTGACACTGCAGGAACACTTGAACCGAGGCACACCCCTGACACTTAGGCACCTCTGACCCCAGGCACATCACACCCCAGGCACACCTCAGACACCCCAGGACCAGGCAACCTTTCACTCCAGGCAGCTCTCCGACATTCTGAGATCTCCTGCACACCTGATACTCCCTGACACTCCCAAGCCTGACACTCCCAGGCACCCACACTCCCAGTAAACTCTGATACCTAGGCAGCACTCCCCAGGCATTCTCTGACACTCCCAGGCATTCTCTGACACTCTGAGCCTTCCTGACAATTCTATAGACACACAGACATTTCCCAGGCAGATAGCCTGGCACACCTCAGAACCTGGCACACCTCTGGGAGGTCAGAGGTGTAAGGAGGTCTGAGGTACCTGGGAGTGCCAGAGGTGTACCAGGGAGGTCAAAGGAATACCTAGGAGTGTAAGAGGTGGCACCTGGGAGGCCAGAGGTGTACTTAGGCGTATCGAGGTTTACCTGGGAGGCTGAGCTGGTACCTGGGATGTCGGAGGTACCTGGGAGCGTGTGAGAAGTGCACCTGGAGGTCGGAGGCTTGAAGGTCGGAGGTGTAAAGGAGGTCAGAGGTACTTGGGAGGTCAGAGGTACCTGGGAGTGTCAGCAGTGCACTGGGAGGTCTGAGGCACCTGGGAGGATCGGAGGTGCACCTGGGAGGCCGAGGTGCACCTGGGAGGCAGAGGTGTACCTGGGAGGTCAGAGATGTACCTCGAAGTTCCAGAGGTGTATGTGGAGTGTTGGACGTACCCAGGAGGTCAGAGGTGCACAGGCACGTCACCGAGTACCTGGGTGAGCAACATGTAACTGAACCACTGA
>NW_024711695.1:27500-50612 GCF_018991925.1 Homarus americanus | reverse complement strand
TGGCGGCTCCAGGCCGGCCCACGCCGAAACCCTTCAGCGCTCACCACTGCGACCCTCCTACTCACCGGGGCTTCGAGACCTCGCCTTGAGAGCGAGGCCGGTAGTGCGCCCGGCGGTCGAGTATCGGGAGAATGCTTGAGCGCCATACCATTTTAAGGGCTAGTTGCTTCGGCAGGTGAGTTGTTACACACTCCTTAGCGGATTCCAACTTCCATGGCCACCGTCCTGCTGTCTATAGCAACCAACGCCTTTCAATGGGATCTGAATGAGCATTCATTTAGGCCCCTTAACTCGACGTTTGGTTCATCCCACAGCGCCAGTTCTGCTTACCAAAAGTGGCCCACTAGATACTCAGATTAGTCGCCGGAGCTTCATCCCTACAAGCAAGCTCGGCATCTCACCCATTTAAAGTTTGAGAATAGGTTGAGGACGTTTCGTCCCCAAGACCTCTAATCATTCGCTTTACCGGATGAAATTCACCCTGCGAGTTCCAGCTATCCTGAGGGAAACTTCGGAGGGAACCAGCTACTAGATGATTCGATTAGTCTTTCGCCCCTATACCCAGCTCCCACGATCGATTTGCACGTCAGAATCGCTACGGACCTCCACCAGAGTTTCCTCTGGCTTCATCCTGGCCAGGCATAGTTCACCATCTTTCGGGTCCCAACATATATGCTCATGGTACTTGCCGACCTGCCCGCGAGCCTGCCCCCGTGCGCCCGCCGTTTACCGACGGCCCGCTTCGGGACGGACAGCACCGCGGCGTCTTGGCAAGTCCCGGCCTCGCCCTCCCATGAGGGAAATTAAACTTCGACCATCGCCCTGACGACCTCCACCACACGCAACGTCCAGAGACGGGGAAAGTATCTCACCCCGCTTGTCGCGGCGTGGGCGCAGGCAGCCGGTCAGGATCGCCCAAGACGCACCGGAGAGCCTGTTACAGCTGCCCCGGCGCCCGTCACTTTCATTTCGCCTTTGGGTTTAGTGAGCCCATTGACTTGCACACATGTTAGACTCCTTGGTCCGTTTCAAGACGGGTCGGGTGGATCACCGACCTTTTGCACACCGCGAGAAACCGCCGCCGAAGCGGCGGCAAGCTCTTCGACGACCGTCGCAGGGCAGCCAGGACACCGGTGGTTCCCCGTCGCGCGGGTCTCCCCAGACGAGCTGAGAGAGAGTCGGCGGCGAGGTACCAGTCCGACCGGGCCTTCGACGTCCCCGCAACGGGTCGCGGTGACCTACTACGGCGAAATACGCCCCGACGCCAGCGTGAGTGGGGCGCCCAAACATTTTTGGGTCGCTCAATTACAACACCCCACCCAGCCGACAGCCGACGAGCTGAATCCCCTCAGTTCGACCTTCGAGTTTCCACCCGTTTGGCTCTTAACGGTTTCACGTACTCTTGAACTCTCTCTTCAAAGTTCTTTTCAACTTTCCCTCACGGTACTTGTTCGCTATCGGTCTCGTGGTCATATTTAGCCTTAGATGGAGTTTACCACCTGCTTTGGGCTGCACTTTCAAGCAACCCCACTCTACAGAGAGGCCCTTTCCGACCGTCCCATCTGTACCTCACGGGCGCCATACGGGCCTGTCACCTCCATGGGCAGTGCGGCCGCCAAGCTTGACTTAGACTGTATGGGACTCATGTGCTGGACCCCTCTGAACGCAACACCCCTCGTGCCCGAAGACATCGAGGTTAAGTGCGCTGGGCTTTTCCCCGTTCAGTCGCCTACTAAGGGAATCCCTGTTGGTTTCTTTTCCTCCGCTTATTAATATGCTTAAATTTGGCGGGTAGCTCTCTCCTACTACGAGGTCGATCGTGGTCTCATCATCCTTAGGGGGAACAAGTTCCCCAACCACGAAGCGGAAGACGCTCTGCCACCGACTTTCTTCACCACCGACATTACCAGGCAGGAAGGTTTGAGGGGCTTGTCGCGGGGGTACCAGCGGCCATGGCGCCGGCACTCCCACCCCTGACTCCGTTCCTTCTCATTGAGTGGTAAATAGCCAATAGGAAAAGTGTTCCAGCAGAACATCTCTCGCAGAGTCATATACACACACAGTTTTAATGCATATACGCTCGTGTTCCGCCCTTACTCGGCCGCACCTTTGCCGCTTAAACTTTGACCTCTTTCCCCGTTCCCGCATGCCACAGCAGTGGCACTTGTTTATCCGGAGAAAGAGAGCGAGAGTCGCAGTATTAATTGGCGTGAGCGGCCTTTCCGGCTGCAGAACTAGTGCTCTATCCCGGCGAGCGCCGTTATGAGGCGCAACACCGTCTTTAACGCGTTTAGAGAGAACTCCCCCTGCCTCCCTCCCAGTCATGAGATAGACGTGGACTCGTGGCGAACTCTCAAAGAGAACGCCCACACCGCGTCTGACCGTGGGAGAGGGTGGAGGAGCGCGTGAGGAAGAGCACGGCGTCACCCAAGCATTCTCATCTCTCTGCCTGCACCACTACATGGTAGACTGCGGGCCCAGGCGCACTCATCAATTTAGGTTCCACTGCAATGCATGCCAAGCACTCTTTTCGAGGTGATAGACGAAATTCCGGCGGGGCTTACTTAAAAGATATCCGACCCGGTTTCGTTTCCTCTTCGTGGGATGGAGTGCCTCTTAGAACATGTGCAGCATCAGCCATGAGCGGCCGACGGCCATTCGTGTCTCTGTGGACAGCAGGCAAAAGAGCGCCGCCTCCAGTTATTTGCGAGGGCGACAACTGTCGCTTTGTTGTGGTTGAATGTGGGTGCGCCAAGTCCATGGACTTGCTAGTGATAGGCTTGCTTGTTTTTAAGGGCACGCCTCGCGCAAGGCGCGGGCGATTAAACCCCAAGGCGGAAGCTCGGTTCGGGTTACCCTCGTGTCGGGGAGACAGTCAGCAGGCACCGAACTCGCAGCAACCGATGGATGTATATTTCCGACCCTCGTAGAGGAGTGGCGGCGACAAGCTCATATGGCTGCCGCCGCCGCAATATGCGTTCAACTTGTCGATGTATCTGGTATTCTTGCGATTCACATACCGACACGCAGTTTGCTGCGGTCTTCATCGACCCACGAGCCGAGTGATCCCCCGTTAAGAGTTGTGTATTTGCCATTTGGTCTTTTTGCGACTAACCATCACAGGTCGAGTCTCAATGAAAGGGTTTGACAGACATAGCCCAAGTTTGTGGTTTGGGTTTGGCCGGACGGCTTGTTGTTGTTTTTTGACACTTGAATTTCACTCTTTTTGGGTCAAGAGGCTTATTCGCCGGTAGTAAGGAACGGACGGGCAGCCGTCCAAAGCCCCGTCCGTCCTCCTCCTCCGGTCTTCGCGCTCTCGCCCGAGTGTGGTCCACCTACAGCGTGGTGGTACCTATTTTTGGTGCGGGGGCCGGGATTGTCCTCTTTCGCTGCTGGAGTTGCCAGAGCAGAGCCCGAGACCGCCCAAATCAGGAGAGTAGTAGTAGTTTTAAGAGCGCCCCGTTCTCTTTCTCTCTGTTAATGATCCTTCCGCAGGTTCACCTACGGAAACCTTGTTACGACTTTTACTTCCTCTAAATGATCAAGTTTGGACATCTTTCCGTCAGCTCGAGGCGACGACCCCAGAAAACCCTCGCGGGCAACGGGGCCGACAATCCAAGAGCGCCAGTCCGAAGGCCTCACTAAATCATTCAATCGGTAGTAGCGACGGGCGGTGTGTACAAAGGGCAGGGACGTAGTCAGCGCAAGCTGATGACTTGCACTTACTGGGAATTCCTCGTTCATGGGAAACAATTGCAAGCCCCAATCCCTATCAAGAAAGGCTTTGAACGGGTTACCCGCTCCTCTCGGGGGAAAACTCGTTGATCCCTTCAGTGTAGCGCGCGGCCCAGAACATCTAAGGGCATCACAGACCTGTTATTGCTCAATCTCGTGCGGCTAGAATTGCCGCTTATCCTCTAAGAAGAAGTTGCGAACTGGACACCATTTTCTGGAGATCCGTCGACTACTTAGTAGGCCAGAGTCTCGTTCGTTATCGGAATTAACCAGACAAATCGCTCCACCAACTAAGAACGGCCATGCACCACCACCCACCGAATCGAGAAAGAGCTCTCAATCTGTCAATCCTTCCGGTGTCTGGGCCTGGTGAGGTTTCCCGTGTTGAGTCAAATTAAGCCGCAGGCTCCACTCCTGGTGGTGCCCTTCCGTCAATTCCTTTAAGTTTCAGCTTTGCAACCATACTTCCCCGGAACCCAAAGACTTTGGTTTCGGAAGCTGCCCGCCGGGTCATGGGAATAACGCCGGCGGATCGCTAGTTGGCATCGTTTATGGTTAGAACTAGGGCGGTATCTGATCGCCTTCGAACCTCTAACTTTCGTTCTTGATTAATGAAAACATCCTTGGCAAATGCTTGCAGTAGTTCGTCTTGCGACGGTCCAAGAATTTCACCTCTAGCGTCGCAATACGAATGCCCCCGCCTGTTCCGATTAGTCATTACTCTGGTTCCGAAAACCAACAAAATAGAACCGAGGTCCTATTCCATTATTCCATGCATCACCATTCGGGCCATTCAAATAGCCTGCTCTGAGCACTCTAATTTTTTCAAAGTAAATCCGGCCACTCGGGACACTCGACAAAGAGCATCCTGCGAGCCGGCGGGCGGCTGTTCGAGCGTGACAGTAAACACCGGCGGTGCACCGTCAGTCCGGAACTGAGATCCAACTACGAGCTTTTTAACCGCAACAACTTTAATATACGCTATTGGAGCTGGAATTACCGCGGCTGCTGGCACCAGACTTGCCCTCCAATGGATACTCGTTAAAGGATTTAAAGTGTACTCATTCCGATTGCGAGGCCTCGGATGAGACTCACATCGTTATTTTTCGTCACTACCCCCGTGCCGGGAGTGGGTAATTTGCGTGCCTGCTGCCTTCCTTAGATGTGGTAGCCGTTTCTCAGGCTCCCTCTCCGGAATCGAACCCTGATTCCCCGTTACCCGTTATAGCCATTGTAGGCGCATAACCTACAATCGAAAGCTGATAAGGCAGACACTTGAAAGAAGCGGCGCCGGTGCGGAGACCGTGCGCTCAGCCCGAAGTTATTCAGATTCACCACAGGTGGGTTACGGACCGGGGCCCGACCAGTTTTGAACTAATAAAAGCGCTCTTCCCTTGCGGTCAGAGACCAATTGCATGTATTAGCTCTAGAATTGCCACAGTTATCCAAGTAAGTGGGTTTACAGATCCAATGAAACATAGCTGATTTAATGAGCCATTCGCGGTTTCGCCTTAAATCGGCTTGTACTTACACATGCATGGCTTAATCTTTGAGACAAGCATATGACTACTGGCAGGATCAACCAGGTAGCTGCTGCTGTTGGCGGCGCCTATCACGGCGGCCAAAATAGTGAGATTGAGAGAGAGGCAGAAGACATTGGGCGAGGGACCGCACGTTGGCCTTAGAGAAATAGCAAACCAGATGATCAGATCTAACTGCACCTTCTCTTGCTATCCTCGGCGCCGGCAGCGCCACCGTGTGTGCCAATCTCCTCCCTTATCCGCTCCTCTTTGCCCCAGCTCCAGCGAGGCAGCCGACATTGGGCGAGGGACCGCACGTTGGCGAATCTCCTCCCTTATCCGCTCCTCTTCTCTTTGCCCCAGCGAGGCAGAAGACATTGGGCGAGGGACCGCACGTTGGCCTTAGAGAAATAGCAAACCAGATGATCAGATCAAACTGCACCTTCTCTCGCTATCCTCGGCGCCGGCAGCGCCACCGTGTGTGCCAATCTCCTCCCTTATCCTCTCCTCTTCTCTTTGCCCCAGCGAGGCAGCCGACATTGGGCGAGGGACCGCACGTTGGCCTTAGAGAAATAGCAAACCAGATGATCAGATCAAACTGCACCTTCTCTCGCTATCCTCGGCGCCGGCAGCGCCACCGTGTGTGCCAATCTCCTCCCTTATCCGCTCCTCTCCTCTTTACCCAGCTCCAGCGAGGCAGCCGACATTGGGCGAGGGACCGCACGTTGGCCAATCTCCTCCCTTATCCGCTCCTCTTCTCTTCTCTTTGCCCCAGCGAGGCATAAGACATTGGCCCATCTCCTCCTCTCTCTCTTTCTCTTACTGTTTGTGGGGACGTGGGCTCATGAGCGCCATCGTCGCCCAATATTGGTTAGGTTGTGTATTTCACGGGTGGGAACCGCCATCATCGTTGTTAGGTGATGGGGTAACCCAACGTGTGCTTTGACGAGTTTTGGCTGCTAAACTCTCTTTTTAGTATACTCGGCTCCCAGACTGCGCCCTGGTCGTGTTGAACCATGAGCGTTGTCTATGCACATTTAGGGTAGCCGTTTGCGCGTGGAATAGTGCAATGAATCTCGGTCAAGAGACGGTTGGGCGCTGCATTGAAGGCCGGCACAGACGCGAAGACGGGTTGATCAGCCAACGCAAGTCCGCTAAGTTGGGCAGACAGCAGACAGCTGTGATGGAAACTAGTAGGGTGGCGACGTGTGTGCCGAGAGAGAGACGGAGTAAATAATGTCCAAACGGAAGAGAGACCTGGCAAGTGTAATTGATAGATCGCGAGCCTACGCCCCATAAGCCCGCTCCACTGCCATTCCTCTGATCCAATGAGACTAAAATCTCTCTCCTTCTGCTCCAGCCATTGCAGGGCAGGGAAGCGACGGCAATTTTGGTTGTTGTTTTTGAATGCCGCGCTTTGCTTCGCAGAGGCGCCGAAGCGCTCCGCTTGTGGGCGGAAAATATTTCACACCGAATATGTGTGTGAAGGCGCCCTCTCCCCTTAATATAGTGAAATAGTGCAATCCAGCATACAAGGTCGGACGATAGGACATTCACCGTACCGCACCTCGAGAGTGGATGTTGTTTGTTGGGTAAGGTTAAAACCGGACTGTTCGCAGACAGCCGAATAAACCCGTTCCGGACTAATTGGTGGATGCAACATCATGATGCTGCTGTCGCGGAAACCGCAGTGGCGACGTGTTCGCCGAGAGAGAGTAATAATGTTCAATAGGGAGAGCGACCTGGCTAGTGTAATTGATAGATCGCGAGCCTACTCGCCATTAGCCCGCTCCACTGCCATTCCTCTGACCCAATGAGACTATTCTCTCTCTCGCTCTCCTTCTGCTCCAGCCATTGCAGGGCAGGGAGAGGAAATCGACGGCAATTTTGGTTGTTGTTTTTGAATGCCGCGTTTTGCTTCGCAGAGGCGCCGAAGCGCTCCGCTGGGGGGCGGAAGATATTTCACATCGAATATGTGTGTGAAGGCACCCTCTCCCCTTAATATAGTGAAATAGTGCAATCCAGCATACAAGAGCGGACGATAGGACAGTCACCGTACCGCACCTCGAGAGTGGAAGTTGTTTGATCGTTTGTTAGGCAAGGTTAAAACCTGACTGTTCGCGAACAGCCGAATAACCCGGTTCCGGACTTACAATAGACGCAACATCATGATGCTGCTGCTGTCGCGGAAACCGTGGTGGCGACGTGCGCGCCGAGAGAGTAATAATGTTCAATTGGGAGACAGACCTGGCTAGTGAAATTCATAGATCGCGCTCCACTGCCATTCCTCTGACCCCATGAGACTATTTCTCTCTCTCTTCTTCTTCTGCTGCTGCTGCTGCTCCAGCCATTGCAGGGCAGGGAAGGGAAAGCGACGGCAACTTTGGTTGTTGTTTTTGAATGCTTTTTCGAGAGGCGCCGCGCCCGCTGGGGGCGGAAGATATTCCACACCGAATAGGTGTGTGAAGGCACCCTCTCCTTAATATAGTGAAATAGTGCAATCCAGCATACAAGAGCGGACGATAGGACAGTCACCGTCGCACCTCGAGAGTGGAAGTTGTTTGATCGTTTGTTAGGCAAGGTTAAAACCCGACTCGCGAACAGCCGAATAACCCGGTTCCGGACTTACAATAGACGCAACATCATGATGCTGCTGCTGTCGCGGAAACCGTGGTGGCGACGTGTGCGCCGAGAGAGTAATAATGTTCAATTGGGAGACAGACCTGGCTAGTGAAATTCATAGATCGCGCTCCACTGCCATTCCTCTGACCCCATGAGACTATTTTCTCTTCTTCTCTGCTGCTGCTCCAGCCATTGCAGGGCAGGGAAGGGAAAGCGACGGCAACTTTGGTTGTTGTTTTGAATGCCGCGCTTTTGAGAGGCGCCCGCTGGGGGCGGAAGATATTCCACACCGAATAGGTGTGTGAAGGCACCCTCTCCCCTTAATATAGTGAAATAGTGCAATCCAGCATACAAGAGCGGACGATAGGACAGTCACCGTACCGCACCTCGAGAGTGGAAGTTGTTTGATCGTTTGTTAGGCAGGTTAAAACCCGACTGTTCGCGAACAGCCGAATAACCCGGTTCCGGACTTACAATAGACGCAACATCATGATGCTGCTGCTGTCGCGGAAACCGTGGTGGCGACGTGTGCGCCGAGAGAGTAATAATGTTCAATTGGGAGACAGACCTGGCTAGTGAAATTATAGATCGCGCTCCACTGCCATTCCTCTGACCCCATGAGACTATTCTCTCTTCTTCTGCTGCTGCTCCAGCCATTGCAGGGCAGGGAAGGAAAGCGACGGCAATTTTGGTTGTTGTTTTGAATGCCGCGCTTTAGCAGAGGCGCCGGCGCCCGCTGGGGGCGGAAGATATTTCACACCGAATATGTGTGCGAAGGCACCTCTCCCCTTAATATAGTGAAATAGTGCAATCGAACATATAAGGGCGGACGTTTTCATCACCGTCTCCCACTCGGTGTGTGTGCAGATTCTCGGATCATTTTGTAAAGTATGCTCGACCCCGATTGACTTTGACTGTCTCCCATTCGGGTGTGCAAGTTTCTGTAGTATTCTATCAAATCGACCCCGATTGACTTTGACGGTCTCCCATTCGGGTGTGCAAGTTTCTGTAGTATGCTATTAAATCGACCCCCGATTGACTTTGACGGTCTCCCATTCGGGTGTGCAAGTTTCTGTAGTATGCTATTAAATCGACCCCCGATTGACTTTCACTGTCTCCCATTCGGGTGTGCAAGTTTCTGTAGTATGCTATTAAATCGACCCCCGATTGACTTTCACTGTCTCCCATTCGGGTGTGCAAGTTTCTGTAGTATGCTATCAAATCGACCCCCGATTGACTTTGACGGTCTCCCATTCGGGTGTGCAAGTTTCTGTAGTATGCTATCAAATCGACCCCCGATTGACTTTGACGGTCTCCCATTCGGGTGTGCAAGTTTCTGTAGTATGCTATTAAATCGACCCCCGATTGACTTTGACTGTCTCCCATTCGGGTGTGCAAGTTCTCTGTAGTATGCTATCAAATCGACCCCCGATTGCCTTTGACGGTCTCCCATTCGGGTGTGCAAGTTCTCTGTAGTATGCTATCAAATCGACCCCCGATTCACGTTGACGGTCTCCCATGCGGGTGTGGAACTTCTCTGGTATGTTGTATAATATGACCGAGGTGGCCCTACCCCTTACTATAGTGAAATAGTGCCATCCAGTGTACAAGGGCGGACGCTTTCATCACCGTCTCCCACTCGGTGTGTGCACATTCTCGGATCATTTTGTATAGTATGCTATTAAATCGACCCTCGATTGACTCTGACGGTCTCCCATTCGGGTGTGCAAGTTTCTGTAGTATGCTATCAAATCGACCCCCGATTGACTTTGACTGTCTCCCATTTGGGTGTGCAAGTTTCTGTAGTATGCTATTAAATCGACCCTCGATTGACTTTGACTGTCTCCCATTCTGGTGTGCAAGTTTCTGTAGTATGCTATCAAATCGACCACCGATTGACTTTGACTGTCTCCCATTTGGGTGTGCAAGTTTCTGTAGTATGCTATCAAATCGACCCCCGATTGACTCTGACGGTCTCTCATGCGGGTGTGCAAGTTTCTGTAGTATGCTATTAAATCGACCCCCGATTGACTTTGACGGTCTCCCATTTGGGTGTGCAAGTTTCTGTAGTATGCTATCAAATCGACCCCCGATTGACTTTGATTGTCTCCCATTTGGGTGTGCAAGTTTCTGTAGTATGCTATTAAATCGACCCTCGATTGACTTTGACTGTCTCCCATTCGGGTGTGCAAGTTTCTGTAGTATGCTATCAAATCTAATTCCTCATTGACTTTTGACGGGTCTCCCCATTCGGGTGTGCAAGTTTCTGTGTATGCTATTAAATCGACCCCCCATTGACTTTTGACTGTCTCCCCATTCGGGTGTGCAAGTTTCTGTAGTATGCTATCAAATCGACCCCATTGACTTTGACGGTCTCCCATTCGGGTGTGCAAGTTTCTGTAGTATGCTATTAAATCGACCCCCGATTGACTTTGACGGTCTTCCCATTCGCGTGCAAGTTTCTGTAGTATGCTATTCAATCGACTTCATTGATTTCACTGTCTCCCACCGGTGTGTGTTTCGTAGTATGCTATCGAAATCGACCCCCATTGACTTTGACGTCTCCTCATTCGTGCAGTTTCGTAGTATGCTATTAAATCGACCTCATTGATTTTTTGACCGCCTCCCCATTCGGTGTGCAAGTTTCTGTAGTATGTTATTAAATCAATTTCCATTGACTTTGACTGTCTCCCATTCGGGTGTGCAAGTTTCTGTAGTATGCTATTAAATCGACCCCCGATTGACTTTCACTGTCTTCCATTCGGGTGTGCAAGTTTCTGTAGTATGCTATCAAATCGACCCCCGATTGACTTTGACGGTCTCCCATTCGGGTGTGCAAGTTTCTGTAGTATGCTATTAAATCGACCCCCGATTGACTTTGACGGTCTCCCATTCGGGTGTGCAAGTTTCTGTGGTATGCTATCAAATCGCTCCCCGATTGACTTTGACGGTCTCCCATTCGGGTGTGCAAGTTTCTGTAGTATGCTATCAAATCGACCCCCGATTGACTTTGACGGTGTCCCATTCGGGTGTGCAAGTTTCTGTAGTATGCTATTAAATCGACCCCCGATTGACTTTGACGGTCTCCCATTCGGGTGTGCAAGTTTCTGTGGTATGCTATCAAATCGATCCCCGATTGACTTTGACGGTCTCCCATTCGGGTGTGCAAGTTTCTGTAGTATGCTATTAAATCGACCCCCGATTGACGTTGACGGTCTCCCATTCGGGTGTGCAAGCTTCTGTAGTATGCTATTAAATCGACCCCCGATTGACTCTGACGGTCTCCCCATTCGGTGCAAGTTTCTCGTAGTATGCTATTAAATCGACCCCCGATTGACTTTGACGGTCTCCCACTGGGTGTGCAGTTTCTGGTAGTATGCTATCAACCGACCCCCGATTGATTCTTGACGGTCTCCCATTCGGGTGTGCAAGTTTCTGTAGTATGTTATCAAATCGACCCCGATTGACTTTGACGGTCTCCCATTCGTGTAAGTTTCTGTAGTATGCTATTAAATCGACCCCCGATTGACTTTTTGACGGTCTCCCATTCGGGTGTGCAAGTTCTCTTGGTGCATTTGAAGTATGAGTTGAGTTTAATGAAGTTGATTTCGTCATAGGCACGGTGTTGTGCTGTGCTGTGCCATCGACAACACCAATAAGGAAGGGGCATCTATTTTTACTTAGGCTAGCATACCTAAGTTAAAGCAAACTCCCCTTGCCAATACAAGAAGGAAGAGGATTTCTTATAGTCTAATAAACAATTCATCATGACCAAATACAGTATCTAACACAGGGGGTCCGGGGGCGCAGCCCCCGGTTAGCAACTAACCATTTGATTGCATTATCTCTGAGAATAGTTAGCAATTATCCATTTGATTGCATTATCCCAGGTTAAGGGGGGTTGTGTGTGGTTCCATATCACCAGATTTATTAAAAAACTCTACGTCAGGCTAAACAGTTTAGGCTAGATAGTACGATACGATACGAAGTCATTAGTTAAGAGGTGAAAGAAGATTATTAGGAATTGAAGAAAAAGGTGGTGAAACTGAAATACAGTAGGAGTAGAAAGAATCTGGGCTCAACCAGATCGCTTCATCTTTCTTATTGGTGTTTTGTCTTTGTTCTGCTCCCTTGGGTCGTCAGACCTTTGTATTAATATTGGTTTATTTATATAATGCTGCTTATTATTATTATTTTTGTTATTGTTGGAGTTAGTGAGCCCGCCCAGGTCCTTGTGTAACTGGGAGGGTAGTCACATTTTTTTTTTGGTGTTAGTTAAGTGTTAGTTGTGTTAGTCTAAAGGTACACTGTATGCCAGGCCTTAGTGGAGCTGGTTGGTCACTCTCATCTTATTCCTCTAGTAATGTTTTTTATGTAGAAATGTATATTGAGGCAGGAGGTGGTTCACTACTTTCCTGTCTATATTATTTCCAGTTTTGATATGTTTCTGTGTTAAGTTCAAATACTTTTTCCAAATATTTACAGCTTTGTTGTGTATATCTACATTGATTGCTAAGAGGTTTGCTCTCTTGTGTAGCTGTTCATTATTGATGTATTCTGTATATTTTGCGTTATATATAAATTGAGGGCTATATTTTGTACTGTTTGTAACCTTTAATGCACGTTTTACTAAGGGTGTTCAATGGGATGGTAGTCCATAATTGATTTGACAAGGGCAATATAAATCTTTCTTTTATATTAATGCTAAGGTTCTTAAAGCGTTTTATTTTGATAATCTTATTCTTGCCTGTCGTTCTTTTATCTTTAAGTATGTTATATATCCTCTTTTTGTTAGTTTTAATCCAAGCATCCTACCTTCAGTGTCGTATGGGTATAGTTCCTGGTCGACTATTACTGACTTGTTTAATCTTGGCTATTGGTATTATCTTTGAATTTGTTCTTATTTGTCCTGATTTTCCATTTTTCTCAAAAATCATTTATGTTTTTTATCGCTCTTACCGTGTAGAGTGCCATAAATTGAGTTGATTTTTCCTGGCATGATACTATTTGAGTAATATCATCAGCAAACATTACATATTCACTAAAGGGGGTAGGTTGAGGTGTGTCTGAAGTATAAATTGTATATAGTGTTGGAGAAAGGCATCCTCCTTGAGGTACTCCACTCTCAAGATTAAACATAGTTCCTAAAAGTTTCCAATTTGAATTTGTGCTCTCCTATCATCTAAATAGTTACACAATATTCTTAGCATGTATTCGTTAAGTCCCAGTTTTAATATTTTATATTTCAAGCCTAAATGCCCAACTTTATCAAAAGCCTTAGAAACATCCCTTAAAATTATATTGATCTGGTTACCCTTGCTTTTTCTATTGCAATTATTTCCGTTATTATAGCTATTGCAGTTAGGGTATTTCTATTGGGCATAAATCCATGTTGTCTGTTGTTAGTTTTCCCATGTTGTGTTAAAAAGGCTATAAGTCTTGAATTTAATATTTTTTCCAATAGTTTCCCGGTAATTTTCTAATAAAGATATTGGCCTGTAGTTTAATATTTCCTTATTGTCCTTACCCTCTTTAGGAATAAATATCATTTTAGCATATTTTAGTTTGTCTGGAAAGTAACCAGTTATTAAGCATGCGTTATAAATGTTTAATAGTGTATTTAAAATGTTTTCAGGTAGATTCATGATCATATTTCGTGTAATACCTGTGAGCCCAGGGCTTTTTCCTTAAATTTCCTCAGACAGTGCATCATTTCTCCCATGGTTATTATTTGATTATTAGGTAATAAGTTATAGTCTATATATTGCCTTGGGGTGATTCTATGTATTTGTCTTCCCATTTCTTCTTCTATCCTTTCTTCGTGTTCACTATCAAAATCTTCATTTTCCTCATCTGATATTTTAAAACTTTTACCCATTCCTTTTGAATGCTGACTCTTGTTCATTTTCCTCGTGCAATTTTGTTCCATTTTGGTCTTTAATGTATGGTGTTTTTGCTTGTTGTGCCCCCTCATCTTGTTTATGGAAGTCCAAAATGTTTTTGTGTCTTTAGTCATGTCAGCCGCCATTATAATATCATTCCATTTTTTATTGTTTGCTTCCTTACATGCGTCTCTTAATTTTATCTGTAGTGCTATCTGTGTCGTATATAGTGTTACGAACCCTCCACCCAGCACTACGAAGCACGCCATCTATTGTCCTGATCTACCTACCCAGCACCACGAGCAACGCCATCTAGGGACGAGACACGAGTATGACTCGTCTTAGTTACCACTCGAGGTTTCCTTCTCCCTATCCTGGTTGTTGCGTCACCTCCAATTCGAGGAGAGAGCACTTGGCTCTGGGAAGTGACCACAGGATCATCTATCCTCTAAACCTACGTACGTGCAGTGACTACCTACCGTCTTCTACAATACTCAGCCTTACTCGTCAGCCATCTCAGCTCCTCACTTAAGTACTAGTATCTCTTGTATTAATTTCCCCACGTCCACTTGCTTCGAGATTGTTTTATGTTTATTAATATGTATATACTGTTAATGTTTAGGTTAAGTTTGGTTAAGGGTAATTTATAAGCTGAATATTTTGTTAAGGGATTTATGGTACTCTATTATATACAACGAAAACTCGCATCCTTTGTCTACCCTTTTATAGTCCGATTGTCTTTTTTTTATTGTTGTTACCTGTTGGGATCTGGGTAGACGTATAACTATATTCTAAATCCCCAACTCGTAACAAATGGCGACCGTGACAGGACACGACCTTAAGTACCATATTCCTTCCTCCCTTGTTACTCAGTGTTAATTATTCCTCCCAGTCACTTCTGTTCACAATTGCTTTACGGTGGTTTAAAGTTTCCTTCATATGTGTTTGCATATATTGGTATTATCGTACAGTAAGAGTGACAGACGTAGGATATTAGGTTCCAAGTGTCATAAGGCTTACCTGTTATTACACGTGGCAGTTGTGTAGTAAGTCTTATCGAGTGTAGGGAAGAATCCGGATCTGTTTAATGCCGTACCCTCACTCCAGAGTAGGCTGTTCCATAGTCACTAGTTTACGGTGAAGTGATATCTTGGGACGCCCGCTCTACCAGGACCCCATAATTATAAAGCCTCAATTATTGTTCTTCTCATTATCTCATTCAGGGTCAATCATACCATTTATCAGGTTGGATCATGGTAATGTTATATCCGGATCTTTATATTAATGCCGTAATACGTCAAGTATATCAGGTTGTTAATCCGATCTTTATATTAATGCCGTAATACCTCTTTCAAGTCTCTTATCCTTATCTAAGGATCTTCTCAGAAGAACAATAATCATAAGTGTAATTTCCCTAGGTATAACTTGGTTAGTTTTCGGGACTTTCTGGTTATCCACTGCCGTGATATTTTCTAGGGTTATCCACTTATCTTATCTTTGGACCATTAGTTAATTTATCCTATTTTTCTTAACAATGGCCACCTCAGGTTTTGATCTCCAGGATTTTATTGAAAATCCTTCCGTAGCTAAATTACGTGTTAATATCCTGAAGAAAGAATGGAAAGAAATAGCCAACTATTATAATATCCCATTTTCACAGCAACTGACTAAGGAAATGTTAAAAATCATGTGATTGAAGTGCTGGTTCAACATGAAGTTTTAAAAGAATCCGCTGTTGACAGATTAACGCCCATGTCCAAGAAACTTCAACCACTATCCACCACCCCTCCTCACTCAGAAGTTGCTTCAGGTCTGGCTAGCCCTCAACAAGAAACACAACGAATAGACGCCTTAGAACTGGAACGAGCTAGGTTCGAGTTCCAAATCAAAATGAAAGAACTCGAGTTGGAGCAGGAGTCGGAACAGGCCAAGTTGGAGCACAAGTTGGAGCATGAGGGAAGGTCGGAACAGGCCAAGTTGGAGCATGAGGAAATGATGGAACGGGCCAAGTTGGAGCAGGAGGTTAGACTGAAAGAACTACAGGTAAGAGAGATAGAAGTCACCTTAACATCGGAGTTTAGATCAAAGGAAGTGGCATTAAGAGAGAAACTAGCTGCTTTTAACCCTGCTACTGCTTCTTCCCTTGTTCCCGGGTTTGATGAATCCGATATGGACGGGTCATTTAGGACTTTTGAGAAAATAGCCGGGAAGAATGAGTGGCCAAAGGACCAGTGGGTGTCAGTGTTAGTTCCTAAATTATATGGTAAGGCTCGTAGAGTTTATAACTGCTTAGACCAGACTGATGACTATGATAACGTAAAAAGAATATCCTCAATTCTTATGCTATCACGCCAGATGGATACCGGCAGAAGTTTCTGCAAACTAACCAAACCATTTTCCCACACCTTTGTTGAGTTTGCTCAAGAAAAGCTTAGGTTTTTTAAGAAGTGGTTAGAGTTACAGAGACCTCCTGCCATTTCAGGATTTGTTAAATTTGGTAGTCCTGGAGAGTGAAGAGCAAGATACCATTTCACATCTTGAAGCATGGGAGGAGCGTGGAGAGTTAATTTAGGGCGTGCTGCTGAGCTGGCTGGATGCGCACGCTTTTGGTGGAGTCACTGTGCCGTAGGGAACGTGGTACTTCCCGACATGTTAGGTCCTCCTCTGATGATAACCTTGGGGGCGTGAGTGGTAGGTCGAAAGGTCCCACACCTACTTTCCCCGATGCAACCAAGCTTACTTGTTCTTACTGTAAAATCCCAGGCCATACAATCCAGACTTGTAAACACCCAAAGTGTCGAATTGCTAAAAGTAGTTCCATGGATACCAATAGCAACCACCAATGTGGAAAGGCCCCATCAGGATCTCTTCTCTTCATTCACCTATGAGGGAAAATTTTCAATCATAGAGGGGTCTCGTTCTTTCCCTATTCGTATACTACGTGATACGGGCGCAGCACAATCTATCCTCCTGTTTAACGTCATTCCTGATATATCTACAGCATTTACTAATGAGAGTGTTCTAATTTCAGATCTCTCATCCCATTCTTCCTATCCCTTAGCTAAAGTGCACCTCCAATGTCCCTTTGATTACTGGGGAAGTGCAAATAGCCATAAGGAAAGACCCAATGCCTGTGTGCGGCATTCATTTATTATTGGGTAATGACTTGGTAGGAGATCTAGTGGTTCCTAACATAAAGACAGTCGACTCTCCCTTACCTGTCAACTCCACCACTGACCTTAAAGAAACTATTCCTCATCTTTTCCCATCTTGTGCTGTCACCCGGTCACAGAGTGTGCGAAATGGGCCCTCTTCGTCTAAAACCACCTCTAATATTTTCCTACCCACAGAAGATCTGTACAATAAGACAATTAGTAAGGATGAGCTCGTTAAAGCCCAACAATCTGATCCATCTTTGACTAAACTTCATCATGCAGCAGTTGAGGGTAAAGATTTTAACACCCTTCCGTGTTTTTATTATCATGAAGGGGTTTTGATGAGGGCCTATAGGCCCCTGAGCCCATCTAGACACGTGGTCTGAAATACATCAAGTGGTAATTCCCACCTCAGTCAGACCAGCATTAATTGCCCTTGCCCATGATGGTATTTCAGGACATTTGGGAATCCTGAAAACATATAAAAAGCTCCTCCAACACTATTATTGGCCTGGACTTAGGAAGGATGTGTCAAAATACCTAAAATCTTGTCATATTTGTCAAATGGTAGGAAAACCAAATGAAAGTATACCAGCAGCTCCCATTAAGCCCATCCCAGTATTTTCTACACCATTTGAAAAGATTGTTGTGGATTGTGTGGGCCCATTACCAAAGACTAAGAAGGGAAATCAATTCCTGCTCACAGTTATGGATACCAGTACACGTTATCCTGAGGCTTTTCCCCTTAAAAGCATCACTTCAAAAAACGTAATCAAACATCTTTTGCACCTTTTCACTTCAGTGGGCATTCCTAAAGAGATCCAATCCGATCCGGGCACCAATTTTACGAGCAATCTTTTCAAACAGGTGATGAAAGACCTCAGTGTGGACCATTGTACATCAATGCTCAAAAAATACTGTATAGAACACCAAAAGGAATGGGATGAAAGCATAGACTTGTTACTCTTTGCCATCAGGGAATGTCCCCAGGAGTCATTGGGTTTCTCCCCGTTCGAGTTACTATATGGGAGACAAATAAGGGGACCCCTTAAAATAGTAAAGGAGCAGTGGTTTGACACTCCATCTATTAAGCTCGCAACAGTTTCCCAATACATTGACACTTTAAGGGACAAATTAACTGAAGTCCTAACCATTGCTCAGTCAAACTTAAAAAAAGTCCAAGAAAAATGGTGAAGTCCCAACCTAAATTAGTTAAAAGATCATTTTCTCCAGGTGACAAAGTGTTACTCTTTCTACCCATTCCAGGCTCTCCCCAGCAAGTTTACTGGTCCCTATATAGTTGCTAATAAACTATCTCCTCTCAACTATATAGTCCATACTCCTGATCGCAGAAAAGATTCACAACTTCTTGTTCACATTAATCTCATGAAACTTACCATTCCAGGCAGTCAGAGTGGAAGACATCCCAGAGGCTATGGGTCAACCTGTATTGCATACGGTTTTGTCAGGGCCGGAGCCGGAGACAGATGACATGGACCTATTGGAGAATTTAGACTTCCCTCTACCTAAAGAAAACCCCTACTAACAGTCACATACTCAACAACTTGGATGAGTATTTTTCTGTTCTGAATCCATCTCAAGCAAAAGATCTCACTAAGTTATTATCAACATTTCCTAAAGTCACGTCAGACCTCCCAGGTTTTTGCAATATACTTAAACATGATATTAAGCTAATCTCAGATGATGTACAACCCATTAGGCAATCAGCCTATCGACTAAATCCACAAAAAAAAAGAGATTATGAAAAAGGAGGTAGATTTTTTGTTAAAACATAACTTAGCTGAGCCTAGTACCTCCCCCTGGGCTTCACCTTGCCTTCTCATTCCAAAACCCGATGGCACTTTTCGTTTCTGTACCGATTATCGTAAAGTGAACCAGGTCACCGTCTCAGACTCCTACCCTTTACCTTGATTGAAATATAGAATAGACAGCATAGGCTGTGCCAAATTTATCAGTACGGTGGACTTATTGAAAGGATATTATCAAGTGGGACTCCACGATAGGCCAAATAATCTCGCATTTATAACTCCATTTGGTCTTTTTCAATATTTGGTTATGGCGTTTGGCTTTTCTAATGCTCCGGGCCATTCCAGAGGGCCATCAACTTCCTAATTCAGACCTAGGTGGGACGTTCGCCTACCTGATGACCTGGTGGTGGTGTCGGACAGCTGGGACGAACATCTGGTGCGTTTGGAGATACTGTTTGCACGACTGCAAGAGACTGGATTCACCATAAACCTGGCTAAATCTGCTTTTGGCCGGGCCTCAGTGACTTACCTGGGACATATCGTTGGGCATGGTATGGTGAGACCCAAGGACGCAAACGTTAAAGCTATCTTGTCCTTCCCCACTCCAAGGACGAGGAAGGAACTCATGCGCTTCCTTGGGATGTGCGGCTACTACCGTCGGTTCTGCAGTAACTTCTCCAGCGTGGCCGGACCCCTCACAGACCTTACCAGTTCTGCGGTCCCTTACATCTGGAACCAGAGGTGCGACCAGTCTTTCCACCGCCTCAAAGCCTTCCTTGCCTCCAAGCCTGACTACACCTCGCCCTTCCATCTGCAAATCGACGCTAGTGGTGTCGGAGTGGGGGCTGTGCTCCTACAACCCGACCCAACCCCTGATGTTCTTCACCCTGTGGCATATTACTCCGCCAAGTTGAAAACACATCAGACCAACTACTCGACCATAGAGAAGGAGGCCTTATTCTGGTGTTGGCAATAAAGAAGTTTGAATGTTACTCCAGTCTTAAGCCCACAAACAACCCTAGTCTTCACCGACCATAACTCACTCACGTTCATCCAAACCAACAAGACCTCCAACCAGCGAATCCTCCGCTGGGCTCTCCTCACCCAGCCCTATGCTAACCTGATTGCAGACTCCTTATCCCTGAGCTCCAGTGGAAATGCAGCAGCTACTTCTCCAGACGCATTCAGGATCACCTCTCGCGCCCAGCGCTACGAGGTCTTGAGGGGGTGTGTTACGAACCCTTCCACCCAGCACTACGAAGCACGCCATCTATTGTCCCGATTCACTACCCAGCACCACGAGCAACGCTATCTAGGACGAGACACGAGGCGACTCGTCTTAGTTACCACCTGAGGTTTCCTTCCCATCTTGCTGTTGCGTCACCTCCACCTGAGGAGAGAGCACTTGGCTCTGGGAAGTGACCATGATCATCTATCCTCTAAACCCACGACGTGCAGTGACTACCTACCGTCTTCTACAATACTCAGCCTTACTCGTCAGCCATCTCAGCTCACTTAAGTACTAGGTATCTCTTTGTATTAATTTCCCACGTCCACTTTTGCTTCGAGATTGTTTTATGTTTATTAATATGTATATACTGTTAATGTTAGGTTAAGTTTGTTAAGGGTAATTTATAAGCTGAATATTTTGTTAAGGGATTTATGGTGAATTTCTTATTATATACAACGAAAACTCGCATCCTTTGTCTACCCTCTTTTATAGTCCGATTGTCTTTGTTTTTATTGTTGTTACCTGTTGGGATCTGGGTAGACGATAACTATATTCTAAATCCCCAACTCGTAACAATAGCCATCTGTTACTGCCGTGTCTTCCATATACCTGTTTATTTCCTATTGTAATAGGTCTGATTAATTTAACTTCTTCTGGTAGTCTGTTGTTGGGTAATGTTCTAAAGTGTGAAGTAGGAGTGTGTTTGGTTATAGATGTTTTTATTGCTGAGTGCAGTCTGTCCATTTCTGAGTCTATATCTTCTGTTGTTTTCCCTTGTAGGCTAATCGAGTGGTGATTACTTAAGTCGTCTTTGAAGCTGTCCCAGTCTGTTTTACTCATTTTCAGTCTCTTTTTTATTGGTATCTGTATGGGGCTTGTTGACAGTGTTAGTATAATTGGCAGATGGTCACTGCCTGTAAGAGGTCCCTGTATTATATGGTAATTGAAAAAGGCTTTGTTGTTGGTAAAAATTTTGTCTGGTGTCGATTGTGTATTGTGATTTCTCCAGGTTGGAAAGTTAGGACCCAGATGATTGATTTTCCCTAAATTTATTAATTGATTAAGGGCGTTTCCTACGACGTTATTATTTGTATTGTCAAAAATCCTATGTCTGGCGTTAAAGTCTCCTAAGATGTACATCGGATGACTATTGTTAGCCAATTTTAATAGGTCTTCTATAGGTAAGTAGTAGCAATAATTACGTCTCCTTGAGTTGTATTTATTTTTATTGCTAGAAATTCATCCTGGAAGTCATCAATTAGTTTAAATTTTAAAAGTTTTTAATCAAGTATCGCCATCTCACATTTTTCTCGGCCCGATTTATTTCTTTTTGGTTTTTACATAATAGCAAAGAGTTTTATGTTGTTGTTTTCTGTCTCACCGTGACTGTTTATTAGTATAATGTCAGGGTCAATTTCGCGATATATATTACTTAGGTTAATTCTCTCGGTCTTCCAGTTTCTTACGTTGTGTTGTATTATTCTTAAAGTTCTTACTGTTTGTCTATTGTCCATTATTTCTTATACTTGATTGTGCAGTTGGAGGAGACCTATCATCCTGTTTCCCGCTTCTGACTCTTCTATACTCTGACGGGTCTACTATTTTAAAGTCTTTGGCCGTAATCTTTAGTTTGTCCGTAGTAATTAGTGACCAGACATAATCTTCACTTAGGGATTTTTCTTGATATGTCCACTTGTATATCCCTCCTTCACAGTTTTTTACTATTGTCCCTCCTGTTGGTCTCGATGTTGGGATTCCATGTTTTGTTGTAGTGATAACTTTTAATCCAATTTCTTCTGCAGATTCAGGTTGTATATTGTGATCAGTTTCCATCTTATCTTCTCTCCTCCTACTCCTTTGTCTGTCCTTTTGTTATTTCTATCTTCTCTTTGTCACTTCTAGTCATTTGTCTGGGATCTCTATCAGTCGCTTGTGTTCCTTGTGTATCAGCTGTTGCTCCTTGCTCAAACCTTTGTTCGTCTTGATGTAGTCTTTCTCTCAGTTCGCTTGCATATGTTGTCTGAAATAGTTTTTCGGATTGTGGATTCTCTGGAAATATCATCTCTGGTAGGTTATTCACTTTAAACATTTTCCTTAATTCCTCATTGTATGATCCGTAATGATATTGTGCAAATAAACGCATGGATCATACCACCACCTTATCATGTATTGGCTCACTTAGGTTTAATACTGTGGATTCTGGTCTATGAGCCTCTTGGACCGCCTTCTTTGCTATTTCGACGTATGTCGTAATCCTTCTTGTCTTGTTCCTTTTCCTTGTTTCTTGTACTCTTTATCATGTGTTTTTTTATTGGGCATGCTATTGCTAACGTCCTATGTCCTATGTATACATTCCCCGTTTCTCTTACAGTTGAGACAGCCACCATGTATTCTACATTCAGTGTAGGTATGGTCGCTCAGTACAATCTGAGCAGTACTTTTTTTCTTTTTCCGGACAGTCTCTCGTTGTGTGTTCTTCATATTTGTAGCAGGAGAAGCAAGTTTGCAGACTGATGAATGTCTCCTTCTTTATTTGATGTGGTGTGACTGACATGTTGAATATTAGAAAGCCCTGTTGTAAAACTTTCTCAGCCATTGACACTTCTTCAAACATGAGTATAGTCCTTATCTTAATGACTTCTTCAATCTTCATCCACCTATTTTGGCGTTCCAGTTCTTCTTTCAGGTCTTCCTCCCGATCTCTTGATCGACTTGACGAACAAAAACTGATCTTTTTGCTTTTTGTTCTGGTGGCATGACAACAATAAGGCCTTCATTGTAAAATATATCTTTTGCTTCTTTTGAAAGGATTTTATCTGAATCAAAGTCATCTTTACAGATTACTTTAAAACCTTCATTGGTGCTGAATATTCTAGTTAGTGGGACTTGCAGTTTGTTGTAAGTGATTTCTGCCACTTTTCCCCTTCCAATAGAGTGTCCCTTATCTCTATGTTTTATTCTAATGCTAGTTGTCATCTTCTTGATTACATCTAATCCTACCTATAAACACAGGGCTCCTGCCTGGGAGCAGTGACCCCCCCCCCTCTTGGACGGGCGTCGGGCTCTGCACCCAGGTTACCTGTGACTATAGTAATATCTAAAAAGTTGCCACCTACCGGTGACCCCGGACAAGGGGTGCCCTGCACTATCACAGGTTCCCTTGCCGGATCGACCGTATCGCGAAGTCTCCGCCTCCCG
>NW_024711695.1:0-20000 GCF_018991925.1 Homarus americanus | reverse complement strand
GGTAAATAGCCAATAGGAAAAGTGTTCCAGCAGAACATCTCGCGCAGAGTCATATACACACACAGTTTTAATGCATATACGCTCGTGTTCCGCCCTTACTCGGCCGCACCTTTGCCGCTTAAACTTTGACCTCTTTCCCCGTTCCCGCATGCCACAGCAGTGGCACTTGTTTATCCGGAGAAAGAGAGCGAGAGTCGCAGTATTAATTGGCGTGAGCGGCCTTTCCGGCTGCAGAACTAGTGCTCTATCCCGGCGAGCGCCGTTATGAGGCGCAACACCGTCTTTAACGCGTTTAGAGAGAACTCCCCTGCCTCCCTCCCAGTCATGAGATAGACGTGGACTCGTGGCGAACTCTCAAAGAGAACGCCCACACCGCGTCTGACCGTGGGAGAGGGTGGAGGAGCGCGTGAGGAAGAGCACGGCGTCACCCAAGCATTCTCATCTCTCTGCCTGCACCACTACATGGTAGACTGCGGGCCCAGGCGCACTCATCAATTTAGGTTCCACTGCAATGCATGCCAAGCACTCTTTTCGAGGTGATAGACGAAATTCCGGCGGGGCTTACTTAAAAGATATCCGACCCGGTTTCGTTTCCTCTTCGTGGGATGGAGTGCCTCTTAGAACATGTGCAGCATCAGCCATGAGCTGCCGACGGCCATTCGTGTCTCTGTGGACAGCAGGCAAAAGAGCGCCGCCTCCAGTTATTTGCGAGGGCGACAACTGTCGCTTTGTTGTGGTTGAATGTGGGTGCGCCAAGTCCATGGACTTGCTAGTGATAGGCTTGCTTGTTTTTAAGGGCACGCCTCGCGCAAGGCGCGGGCGATTAAACCCCAAGGCGGAAGCTCGGTTCGGGTTACCCTCGTGTCGGGGAGACAGTCAGCAGGCACCGAACTCAAGAAAGCAACCGATGGATGTATATTTCCGACCTCGAGAGGAGTGGCGGCTATTAAGCTCATATATTGCCGCCGCATTATGCTCAACTTGTCGATGTATCTGGTATTCTTGCGGACTACATACCGACACGCGAGGTTTGCTGCGTCTTCATCGAATCTACTTGTTTGTGCGATCCCCCTCGCTAAGAGTTGTGTATTTGCCATTTGGTCTTTTTATGACTAACCATCACAGGTCGAGTCTCAATGAAAGGGTTTGACAGACATAGCCCAAGTTTGTGGTTTGGGTTTGGCCGGACGGTTTGTTGTTGTTTTTTGACACTTGAATTTCACTCTTTTTGGGTCAAGAGGCTTATTCGCCGGTAGTAAGGAACGGACGGGCAGCCGTCCAAAGCCCCGTCCGTCCTCCTCCTCCGGTCTTCGCGCTCTCGCCCGAGTGTGGTCCACCTACAGCGTGGTGGTACCTATTTTTGGTGCGGGGGCCGGGATTGTCCTCTTTCGCTGCTGGAGTTGCCAGAGCAGAGCCCGAGACCGCCCAAATCAGGAGAGTAGTAGTAGTTTTAAGAGCCCGCTCTTTCTCTCTGTTAATGATCCTTCCGCAGGTTCACCCACGGAAACCTTGTTACGACTTTTACTTCCTCTAAATGATCAAGTTTGGACATCTTTCCGTCAGCTCGAGGCGACGACCCCAGAAAACCCTCGCGGGCAACGGGCCGACAATCCAAGAGCGCCAGTCCGAAGGCCTCACTAAATCATTCAATCGGTAGTAGCGACGGGCGGTGTGTACAAAGGGCAGGGACGTAGTCAGCGCAAGCTGATGACTTGCACTTACTGGGAATTCCTCGTTCATGGGAAACAATTGCAAGCCCCAATCCCTATCAAGAAAGGCTTTGAACGGGTTACCCGCCTCTCGAGGGGGAAAACTCGTTGATCCCTTCAGTGTAGCGCGGCGCCCAGAACATCTAAGGGCATCACAGACCTGTTATTGCTCAATCTCGCGGCTAGAATTGCCGCTTATCCTCTAAGAAGAAGTTGCGAACTGGACACCATTTTCTGGAGATCCGTCGACTACTTAGTAGGCCAGAGTCTCGCTCGTTATCGGAATTAACCAGACAAATCGCTCCACCAACTAAGAACGGCCATGCACCACCACCCACCGAATCGAGAAAGAGCTCTCAATCTGTCAATCCTTCCGGTGTCTGGGCCTGGTGAGGTTTCCCGTGTTGAGTCAAATTAAGCCGCAGGCTCCACTCCTGGTGGTGCCCTTCCGTCAATTCCTTTAAGTTTCAGCTTTGCAACCATACTTCCCCCGGAACCCAAAGACTTTGGTTTCCCGGAAGCTGCCCGCCCGGTCATGGGAATAACGCCGGCGGATCGCTAGTTGGCATCGTTTATGGTTAGAACTAGGGCGGTATCTGATCGCCTTCGAACCTCTAACTTCGTTCTTGATTAATGAAAACATCCTTGGCAAATGCTTTTCAAGAGTAGTTCGCCTGCGACGTCCGAATTTCAATTTAGCGCCGCAATACTAATGCCCCCGCCTGTTCGATAGCTTCGCCACCTCTGGTTCCGAAACCAACAAAATAGAACCGAGGTCCTATTCCATTATTCCATGCATCACCATTCGGGCCATTCAACAGTCGCCTTGAGCACTCTAATTTTTCAAAGTAAACTCTCTCGCCACCGGGACACCTCGACAAAGAGCATCCCGCAGTGAGCCGGTGGGCGGCTAACTGAGCGATAGTAAACCGGGCGGTGCAAGTAATCGCCAGTCCGAACTGGAGATCCAACTACGAGCTTTTTAACCGCAACAACTTTAATATACGCTATTGGAGCTGGAATTACCGCTGCTGGCAACTGTGACTTGCCCTCCAATGGATACTGCTAAAGGATTTAAGTGTACTCATTCCGATTGCGAGGCCTCGGATGAGACTCACATCGTTATTTTTCGTCACTACCTCCCCGTGCCGGGAGTGGGTAATTTGCGTGCCTGCTGCCTTCCTTAGATGTGGTAGCCGTTTCTCAGGCTCCCTCTCCGGAATCGAACCCTGATTCCCCGTTACCCGTTATAGCCATTGTAGGCGCATAACCTACAATCGAAAGCTGATAAGGCAGACACTTGAAAGAAGCGGCGCCGGTGCGGAGACCGTGCGCTCAGCCCGAAGTTATTCAGATTCACCACAGGTGGGTTACGGACCGGGGCCCGACCAGTTTTGAACTAATAAAAGCGCTCTTCCCTTGCGGTCAGAGACCAATTGCATGTATTAGCTCTAGAATTGCCACAGTTATCCAAGTAAGTGGGGTTACAGATCCAATGAAACATAGCTGATTTAATGAGCCATTCGCGGTTTCGCCTTAAATCGGCTTGTACTTACACATGCATGGCTTAATCTTTGAGACAAGCATATGACTACTGGCAGGATCAACCAGGTAGCTGCTGCTGTTGGCGGCGCCTATCACGGCGGCCAAAATAGTGAGAGAGATTGAGAGAGAGGCAGAAGACATTAGGCGAGGGACCGCACGTTGGCCTTAGAGAAATAGCAAACCAGATGATCAGATCTAACTGCACCTTCTCTTGCTATCCTCGGCGCCGGCAGCGCCACCGTGTGTGCCAATCTCCTCCCTTATCCGCTCCTCTTCTCTTCTCTTTGCCCCACCTCCAGCGAGGCAGCCGACATTGGGCGATGGACCGCACGTTGGCGAATCTCCTCCTTTATCCTCTCCTCTTTGCCCCAGCTCCAGCGAGGCAGCCGACATTGGGTGAGGGACCGCACGTTGGCCTTAGAGAAATAGCAAACCAGATGATCAGAACAAACTGCACCTTCTCTTGCTACCCTCGGCGCCGGCAGCGCCACCGTGTGTGCCAATCTCCTCCCTTATCCGCTCCCTTCTTTACCCCAGCTTGTAGGCAGCCATATTGGCTTAGGGACCGCGACGCTGGCCTTAGAGAAATAGGGCAAACCAGATGATCAGGATCAAACTGCACCTTCTCCTACATCCTAGAGTGCCGGCAGCGCCAATGTGTGCTAATCTCCTCCCTTATCCGCTCCTCTCCTCCTTACCCAGCTCCAGCGAGGCAGCCGACATTGGGCGAGGGACCGCACGTTGGCCAATCTCCTCCCTTATCCGCTCCTCTTCTCTTCTCTTCTCTTTGCCCCAGCGAGGCATAAGACATTGGGCGAGGGACCGCACATTGGCCCATCTCCTCCTCTCTCTCTTTCTCTTACTGTTTGTGGGGACGTGGGCTCATGAGCGCCATCGTCGCCCAATATTGGTTAGGTTGTGTATTTCACGGGTGGGAACCGCCATCATCGTTGTTAGGTGATGGGGTAACCCAACGTGTGCTTTGACGAGTTTTGGCTGCTAAACTCTCTTTTTAGTATACTCGGCTCCCAGACTGCGCCCTGGTCGTGTTGAACCATGAGCGTTGTCTATGCACATTTAGGGTAGCCGTTTGCGCGTGGAATAGTGGAATGAATCTCGGTCAAGAGACGGTTGGGCGCTGCATTGAAGGCCGGCACAGACGCGAAGACGGGGTGATCAGCCAACGCAAGTCCGCTAAGTTGGGCAGACAGCAAGGCGAAGGGGAGCCCCGTTCCGGACTGAAAGGCCGCAGCATATGCTGTGACGGAAACTAGTAGGGTGGCGACGTGTGCGCCGAGAGAGAGAGAGAGAGAGACGGAGTAAATAATGTCCAAACGGAAGAGAGACCTGGCAAGTGTAATTGATAGAGCGCGAGCCTACTCGCCATAAGCCCGCTCCACTGCCATTCCTCTGATCCAATGAGACTAAAATCTCTCTCTCTCTCCTTCTGCTCCAGCCATTGCAGGGCAGGGAAGCGACGGCAATTTTGTTTGTTGTTTTTGAATGCCGCGCTTTGCTTCGCAGAGGCGCCGAAGCGCTCCGCTGGGGGGCGGAAGATATTTCACACCGAATATGTGTGTGAAGGCACCCTCTCCCCTTAATATAGTGAAATAGTGCAATCCAGCATACAAGGTCGGACGATAGGACATTCACCGTACCGCACCTCGAGAGTGGATGTTGGGTAAGGTTAAAACCGGACTGTTCGCAGACAGCCGAATAACCCGGTTCCGGACTAATGGGTGGATGCAACATCATGATGATGCTGCTGCTGTCGCGAAACCGCAGTGGCGACGTGAGATATAATAATGTTCAATAGGAGAGCGACCCGCTAGTGTACTGATAGATCATGAGCCTACTCGCCATTAGCCCGCCCCACTGCCATTCCTCTGACCCAATGAGACTATTCTCTCTCTCGCTCTCCTTCTGCTCCAGCCATTGCAGGGCAGGGAGAGGAAATCGACGGCAATTTTGGTTGTTGTTTTTGAATGCCGCGTTTTGCTTCGCAGAGGCGCCGAAGCGCTCCGCTGGGGGGCGGAAGATATTTCACATCGAATATGTGTGTGAAGGCACCCTCTCCCCTTAATATAGTGAAATAGTGCAATCCAGCATACAAGAGCGGACGATAGGACAGTCACCGTACCGCACCTCGAGTGTGGAAGTTGTTTGATCGTTTGTTAGGCAAGGTTAAAACCTGACTGTTCGCGAACAGCCGAATAACCCGGTTCCGGACTTACAATAGACGCAACATCATGATGCTGCTGCTGTCGCGGAAACCGTGGTGGCGACGTGCGCGCCGAGAGAGTAATAATGTTCAATTGGGAGACAGACCTGGCTAGTGAAATTCATAGATCGCGCTCCACTGCCATTCCTCTGACCCCATGAGACTATTTTCTCTCTCTCTCTCTTCGCCGCTGCTGCCAAGCGCTGCTGCTCCAGCCATTGCAGGGCAGGAAGGGAAAGCGACGGCAACTTTGGTTGTTGTTTTGAATGCTTATTTCAAGAGAGGTGCCGCGCCCGCTGGGGGCGGAAGATATTCCACACCGAATAGGTGTGTGAAGGCACCCTCTCCTTAATATAGTGAAATAGTGCAATCCAGCATACAAGAGCGACGATAGGACAGTCACCGCATTCAAGACCTCGAGAGTGGAAAGCGGCGAATTGCCGTTAGGCATGTCCTGACTACCATGAACAGCCGAATAAATTCGGTTCCGGACTTACAATAGACGCAACATCATGATGCTGCTGCTGTCGCGGAAAACCGTGGTGGCGACGTGTGCGCCGAGAGAGTACAATGTTCACCTGGGGAGACAGGACCTAGCCAGCGGGAATCATAGATCGTAATCTACCGCTATTCCTCTGACCCCATGAGACTATTTCTCTTCTTCTGCTGCTGCTGCTCCAGCCATTGCAGGCAGGAAGGGAAAGCTTACTGCAACTTTGGTTGTTGCTTTGAATGCCGCGCTATTTCAAGAGAGGCGCTGTTTCCGCTGGGGGCGGGAAGATATTCCACACCGAATAGGTGTGTGAAGGCACCCTCTCCCCTTAATATAGTGAAATAGTGCAATCCAGTATGCCAAGAGCGACGATAGACAGTCACCGCATCACACCTCGAGAGTGGAAGTTGTTTGATCGCTTGTTAGGCAGCAGTTAAACCCCGACTGTTCGCTAACAGCCAATAAACCCGGTTCCGATTCTACAATAGACGCAACATCATGATGCTGCTGCTGTCGCGAAAACCGCGGGTGGCGACGTGTGCGCCGCAGAGAGAGCACAATGTTCAATTGGGAGTATTGCGACCTGCTAGTGAAATTACAGATCGCGGCCCACCGCCATTCCTCTGACCCCATGAGACTATTTCTCTCTTCTGCTGCTGCTCCAGCCATTGCAGGGCAGGGAAGGGAAAGCGACGGCAATTTTGGTTGTTGCTTTTGAATGCCGCGCTTTGCTTCGCAGAGGCGCCGAAGCGCTCCGCTGGGGGGCGGAAGATATTTCACACCGAATATGTGTGCGAAGGCACCCTCTCCCCTTAATATAGTGAAATAGTGCAATCGAACATATAAGGGCGGACGTTTTCATCACCGTCTCCCACTCGGTGTGTGTGCAGATTCTCGGATCATTTTGTAAAGTATGCTCGACCCCCGATTGACTTTGACGGTCTCCCATTCGGGTGTGCAAGTTTCTGTAGTATGCTATTAAATCGACCCCCGATTGACTTTGACTGTCTCCCATTCGGGTGTGTAAGTTTCTGTAGTATGCTATCAAATCGACCCCCGATTGACTTTGACGGTCTCCCATTCGGGTGTGCAAGTTTCTGTAGTATGCTATTAAATCGACCCCCGATTGACTTTGACGGTCTCCCATTCGGGTGTGCAAGTTTCTGTAGTATGCTATTAAATCGACCCCCGATTGACTTTCACTGTCTCCCATTCGGGTGTGCAAGTTTCTGTAGTATGCTATTAAATCGACCCCATTGACTTTTCACTGTCTCCCCATTCGGTGTGCAAGTTTCTGTAGTATGTTGGTCAAATCGACTCATTGACTTTTTGACGGGTCTCCCCATTCGGGTGTGCAAGTTTCTGTAGTATGTTATCAAATCGACCCCCGATTGACTTTGACGGTCTCCCCATTCGGGTGTGCGCTTCTGTAGTGGCGTTATTAAATCGACCCCGATTGACTTTTGACTGTCTCCCATTCGGGTGTGCAAGTTCTCTGTAGTATGCTATCAAATCGACCCCCGATTGACTTTGACGGTCTCCCATTCGGGTGTGCAAGTTCTCTGTAGTATGCTATCAAATCGACCCCCGATTCACTTTGACGGTCTCCCATGCGGGTGTGGAACTTCTCTGGTATGTTGTATAATATGACCGAGGTGCCCCTACCCCTTACTATAGTGAAATAGTGCCATCCAGTGTACAAGGGCGGACGCTTTCATCACCGTCTCCCACTCGGTGTGTGCACATTCTCGGATCATTTTGTATAGTATGCTATTAAATCGACCCTCGATTGACTCTGACGGTCTCCCATTCGGGTGTGCAAGTTTCTGTAGTATGCTATTAAATCGACCCCCGATTGACTTTGACTGGCTCCCATTCGGGTGTGCAAGTTTCTGTAGTATGCTATCAAATCGACCCCCGATTGACTTTGACCGTCTCCCATTCGGGTGTGCAAGTTTCTGTAGTATGCTATCAAATCGACTCATTGACTTTGACGTCTCCCATTCGGGTGTGCAAGTTTCTGTAGTATGCTATTAAATCGACCCCCGATTGACTTTGACTGTCTCCCATTCGGGTGTGTAAGTTTCTGTAGTATGCTATTAAATCGACCCCCGATTGACTTTGAATGTCTCCCATTCGGGTGTGCAAGTTTCTGTAGTATGCTATCAAATCGACCCCCGATTGACTTTGACGGTCTCCCATTCGGGTGTGCAAGTTTCTGTAGTATGCTATAAAATCGACCCCCGATGGACTTTGACGGTCTCCCATTCGGGTGTGCAAGTTTCTGTAGTATGCTATTAAATCGACCCCGATTGACTTTTGATCGTCTCCCCATTCGGGTGTGCAAGTTTCTGTAGTATGCTATCAAATCGACCCCCGATGACTTTGACGGTCTCATTCGCGTGCGTTTCTGTAGTATGTTATTGAATCGACCCCCGACTGACTTTTGACGGTCTCCATTCGGGTGTGTAAGTTTCTGTAGTATGCTATTCAATCGACCCCTATTGATTCTTTCACTGTCTCCCATTCGGGTGTGCAAGTTTCTGTAGTATGCTATTAAATCGACCCCCGATTGACTTTTACGGTCTCCCATTCGGGTGTGCAAGTTTCTGTAGTATGCTATTAAATCGACCCCCGATTGACTTTGACTGTCTCCCATTCGGGTGTGTAAGTTTCTGTAGTATGCTATTAAATCGACCCCCGATTGACTTTCACTGTCTCCCATTCGGGTGTGCAAGTTTCTGTAGTATGCTATCAAATCGACCCCCGATTGACTTTGACGGTCTCCCATTCGGGTGTGCAAGTTTCTGTAGTATGCTATCAAATCGACCCCCGATTGACTTTGACCGTCTCCCATTCGGGTGTGCAAGTTTCTGTAGTATGCTATTAAATCGACCCCCGATTGACTTTGACTGTCTCCCATTCGGGTGTGCAAGTTTCTGTAGTATGCTATTAAATCGACCCCCGATTGACTTTCACTGTCTCCCATTCGGGTGTGCAAGTTTCTGTAGTATGCTATCAAATCGACCCCCGATTGACTTTGACGGTCTCCCATTCGGGTGTGCAAGTTTCTGTAGTATGCTATTAAATCGACCCCCGATTGACTTTGACGGTCTCCCATTCGGGTGTGCAAGTTTCTGTGGTATGCTATCAAATCGATCCCCGATTGACTTTGACGGTCTCCCATTCGGGTGTGCAAGTTTCTGTAGTATGCTATTAAATCGACCCCCGATTGACTTTGACGGTCTCCCATTCGGGTGTGCAAGTTTCTGTAGTATGCTATTAAATCGACCCCCGATTGACTTTGACGGTCTCCCATTGGGGTGTGCAAGTTTCTGTGGTATGCTATCAAATCGATCTCCGATTGACTTTGACGGTCTCCCATTCGGGTGTGCAAGTTTCTGTAGTATGCTATTAAATCGACCCCCGATTGACGTTGACGGTCTCCCATTCGGGTGTGGAAGTTTCTGTAGTATGCTATTAAATCGACCCCCGATTGACTCTGACGGTCTCCCATGCGGGTGTGGCAAGTTTCTGTAGTATGCTATCAAATCGACCCCGATTGACTTTGACGGTCTCCCACTATCAAATCGACCCCCGATTGACTTTGACGGTCTCCCATTCGGTGTGCAAGTTTCTGTAGTACGCTATTAAATGGACCCTCGATTGACTCTGACGGTCTCCCATTCGGGTGTGCAAGTTCTCTTGGTGCATTTGAAGTATGAGTTGAGTTTAATGAAGTTGATTTCGTCATAGGCACGGTGCTGTGCTGTGCTGTACCATCGACAACACCAATAAGGAAGGGGCATCTATTTTTACTTAGGCTAGCATACCTAAGTTAAAGCAAACTCCCCTTGCCAATACAAGAAGGAAGAGGATTTCTTATAGTCTAATAAACAATTCATCATGACCAAATACAGTATCTAACACAGGGGGTCCGGGGGCGCAGCCCCCGGTTAGCAACTAACCATTTGATTGCATTATCTCTGAGAATAGTTAGCAATTATCCATTTGATTGCATTATCCCAGGTTAAGGGGGGTTGTGTGTGGTTCCATATCACCAGATTTATTAAAAACTCTACGTCAGGCTAAACAGTTTAGGCTAGATAGTACGATACGATACGAAGTCATTAGTTAAGAGGTGAAAGAAGATTATTAGGAATTGAAGAAAAGGTGGTGAAACTGAAATACAGTAGGAGTAGAAAGAATCTGGGCTCAACCAGATCGCTTCATCTTTCTTATTGGTGTTTTGTCTTTGTTCTGCTCCCTTGGGTCGTCAGACCTTTGTATTAATATTGGTTTATTTATATAATGCTGCTTATTATTATTATTTTTGTTATTGTTTGAGTTAGTGAGCCCGCCCAGGGTCCTTGTGTAACTGGGAGGGTAGTCACATTTTTTTGGTGTTAGTTAAGTGTTAGTTGTGTTAGTCTAAAGGTACACTGTATGCCAGGTTCTTAGTGGAGCTGGTTGGTCACTCTCATCTTTATTCCTCTAGTAATGTTTTATGTAGAAATGTGTATATTGAGGCAGGAGGTGGTTCAATTACTTCTTCCTGTCTATATTATTTTTCCAGTTTTGATATGTTTCTGTGTTAAGTTCAGTCACTTTTTTCCAAATATTTACAGCTTTGTTGTGTATATCTACATTGATTGCTAAGAGGTTTGCTCTCTTGTGTAGCTGTTCATTATTGATGTGGTCTGTATATTTTATGTTATATATAAATCTGAGGGCTATATTTTGTACTGTTTGTAACCTTTTAATGCACGTTTTACTAAGGGTGTTCAATGGGATGGGTGGGTAGTCCATAATTGATTTGACAAGGGCAATATAAATCTTTCTTTTGTTATTAATGCTAAGGTTCTAAAGCGTTTTATTTTTGATAATCTTATTCTTGCCTGTCGTTCTTTATCTTTTAAGTATGTTATATATCCTCTTTTTGTTAGTTTTAATCCAAGCATCCTACCTTCAGTGTCGTATGGGTATAGTTCCTGGTCGACTATTACTGGACTTGTTTTAATCTTGGCTATTGGTATTATCTTGAATTTGTTCTTATTTGTCCTGATTTTCCATTTTTCTCAAAATCATTTATGTTTTTATCGCTCTTACCGTGTAGAGTGCCATAAATTGAGTTGATTTTCCTGGGTATGATACTATTTGAGTAATATCATCAGCAAACATTACATATTCACTAAAGGGGTAGGTTGAGGTGTGTCTGAAGTATAAATTGTATATAGTGTTGGAGAAAGGCATCCTCCTTGAGGTACCACTCTCAAGATTAAACATAGTTCCTAAAAGTTTCCAATTTGAATTTGTGCTCTCCTATCATCTAAATAGTTACACAATATTCTTAGCATGTATTCGTTAAGTCCCAGTTTTAATATTTTATATTTCAAGCCTAAATGCCCAACTTTATCAAAAGCCTTAGAAACATCCTTAAAATTATATTGATCTGGTTACCCTTGCTTTTTTCTATTGCAATTATTTCCGTTATTATAGCTATTGCAGTTAGGGTATTTCTATTGGGCATAAATCCATGTTGTCTGTTGTTAGTTTTCCCATGTTGTGTTAAAAAGGCTATAAGTCTTGAATTTAATATTTTTCCAATAGTTTCCCGGTAATTTCTAATAAAGATATTGGCCTGTAGTTTAATATTTCCTTATTGTCCTTACCCTCTTTAGGAATAAATATCATTTTAGCATATTTTAGTTTGTCTGGAAAGTAACCAGTTATTAAGCATGCGTTATAAATGTTTAATAGTGTATTTAAAATGTTTTCAGGTAGATTCATGATCATATTTCGTGTAATACCTGTGAGCCCAGGGCTTTTTCCTTAAATTTCCTCAGACAGTGCATCATTTCTCCCATGGTTATTATTTGATTATTAGGTAATAAGTTATAGTCTATATATTGCCTTGGGGTGATTCTATGTATTTGTCTTCCCATTTCTTCTTCTATCCTTTCTTCGTGTTCACTATCAAAATCTTCATTTTCCTCATCTGATATTTTAAAACTTTTACCCATTCCTTTTGAATGCTGACTCTTGTTCATTTTCCTCGTGCAATTTTGTTCCATTTTGGTCTTTAATGTATGGTGTTTTTGCTTGTTGTGCCCCCTCATCTTGTTTATGGAAGTCCAAAATGTTTTTGTGTCTTTAGTCATGTCAGCCGCCATTATAATATCATTCCATTTTTTATTGTTTGCTTCCTTACATGCGTCTCTTAATTTTATCTGTAGTGCTATCTGTGTCGTATATAGTGTTACGAACCCTCCACCCAGCACTACGAAGCACGCCATCTATTGTCCTGATCTACCTACCCAGCACCACGAGCAACGCCATCTAGGGACGAGACACGAGTATGACTCGTCTTAGTTACCACTCGAGGTTTCCTTCTCCCTATCCTGGTTGTTGCGTCACCTCCAATTCGAGGAGAGAGCACTTGGCTCTGGGAAGTGACCACAGGATCATCTATCCTCTAAACCTACGTACGTGCAGTGACTACCTACCGTCTTCTACAATACTCAGCCTTACTCGTCAGCCATCTCAGCTCCTCACTTAAGTACTAGTATCTCTTGTATTAATTTCCCCACGTCCACTTGCTTCGAGATTGTTTTATGTTTATTAATATGTATATACTGTTAATGTTTAGGTTAAGTTTGGTTAAGGGTAATTTATAAGCTGAATATTTTGTTAAGGGATTTATGGTACTCTATTATATACAACGAAAACTCGCATCCTTTGTCTACCCTTTTATAGTCCGATTGTCTTTTTTTTATTGTTGTTACCTGTTGGGATCTGGGTAGACGTATAACTATATTCTAAATCCCCAACTCGTAACAAATGGCGACCGTGACAGGACACGACCTTAAGTACCATATTCCTTCCTCCCTTGTTACTCAGTGTTAATTATTCCTCCCAGTCACTTCTGTTCACAATTGCTTTACGGTGGTTTAAAGTTTCCTTCATATGTGTTTGCATATATTGGTATTATCGTACAGTAAGAGTGACAGACGTAGGATATTAGGTTCCAAGTGTCATAAGGCTTACCTGTTATTACACGTGGCAGTTGTGTAGTAAGTCTTATCGAGTGTAGGGAAGAATCCGGATCTGTTTAATGCCGTACCCTCACTCCAGAGTAGGCTGTTCCATAGTCACTAGTTTACGGTGAAGTGATATCTTGGGACGCCCTGCTCTACCAGGACCCCATAATTATAAAGCCTCAATTATTGTTCTTCTCATTATCTCATTCAGGGTCAATCATACCATTTATCAGGGTTGTTAATCCGGATCTTTATATTAATGCCGTAATACGCCCTACCTCTTTCAAGTATATCAGGGTTGTTAATACGGATCTTTATATTAATGCCGTAATACGCCCTTCCTCTTTCAAGTATATCAGGGTTGTTAATCCGGATCTTTATATTAATGCCGTAATACGCCCTACCTCTTTTAAGTCTCTTATCCTTATTTAAGGATCTTTTCAGAAGAACAATAATCATAAGTGTAATTTCCCTAGGTATAACTTGGTTAGTTTTCGACTTTCTGGTTATCCACTGCCGTGATATTTTCTAGGGTTATCCACTTATCTTTATCTTTGGACCATTAGTTAATTTATCCTATTTTTCTTAACAATGGCCACCTCAGGTTTTGATCTCCAGGATTTATTGAAAATCCTTCCGTAGCTAAATTACGTTAATATCCTGAAGAAAGAATGGAAAGAAATAGCCAACTATTATAATATCCCATTTTCACAGCAACTGACTAAGGAAATGTTAAAAATCATGTGATTGAAGTGCTGGTTCAACATGAAGTTTTAAAAGAATCCGCTGTTGACAGATTAACGCCCATGTCCAAGAAACTTCAACCACTATCCACCACCCCTCCTCACTCAGAAGTTGCTTCAGGTCTGGCTAGCCCTCAACAAGAAACACAACGAATAGACGCCTTAGAACTGGAACGAGCCAGGTTCGAGTTCCAAATCAAAATGAAAGAACTCGAGTTGGAGCAGGAGTCGGAACAGGCCAAGTTGGAGCACAAGTTGGAGCATGAGGGAAGGTCGGAACAGGCCAAGTTGGAGCATGAGGAAATGATGGAACGGGCCAAGTTGGAGCAGGAGGTTAGACTGAAAGAACTACAGGTAAGAGAGATAGAAGTCACCTTAACATCGGAGTTTAGATCAAAGGAAGTGGCATTAAGAGAGAAACTAGCTGCTTTTAACCCTGCTACTGCTTCTTCCCTTGTTCCCGGGTTTGATGAATCCGATATGGACGGGTCATTTAGGACTTTTGAGAAAATAGCCGGGAAGAATGAGTGGCCAAAGGACCAGTGGGTGTCAGTGTTAGTTCCTAAATTATATGGTAAGGCTCGTAGAGTTTATAACTGTTTAGACCAGACTGATGACTATGATAACGTAAAAAAGAATATCCTCACCTCTTATGCTATCACGCCAGATGGATACCGGCAGAAGTTTCGTAAACTAACCAAACCATTTTCCACACCTTTGTTGAGTTTGCTCAAGAAAAGCTTAGGTTTTTAAGAAGTGGTTAGAGGCTACAGAGACCTCCAACATTTCAGGATTTGTTAAATTTGGTAGTCCTGGAGGAGTGGAAGAGCAAGATACCATTTCACATCTTGAAGCATGTGGAGGAGCGTGGAGAGGTTAATTTAGGGCGTGCTGCTGAGCTGGCTGATGCGTACGCTTTGTTGGTGGAGTCACTGGGCAGTAGAGAACGTGGTACTTCCCGACATGTTAGGTCCTCCTCTGATGATAACCTTGGGAACGTGAGTGGTAGGTCGAAAGGTCCCACACCTACTCCCCCGATGCAACCAAGCTTACTTGTTCTTACTGTAAAACCCAGGCCATACGATCCAGAATTGTAAACACCCAAAGTGTCGAATTGCTAAAAGTAGTTCCCTGGATCCCAAGTCCAAACCAATAGCAAATACCAATGTGGAAAGGCCCCATCAGGATCTCTTCTCTTCATTCACCTATGAGGGAAAAATTTCAATCATAGAGGGGTCTCGTTCTTTCCCTATTCGTATACTACGTGATACGGGCGCAGCACAATCTATCCTCCTGTTTAACGTCATTCCCGATATATCTACCGCATTTACTAATGAGAGTGTTCTAATTTCAGATCTCTCATCCCATTCTTCCTATCCTTTAGCTAAAGTGCACCTCCAATGTCCCTTGATTACTGGGGAAGTGCAAATAGCCATAAGGAAAGACCCAATGCCTGTGTGCGGCATTCATTTATTATTGGGTAATGACTTGGTAGGAGATCTAGTGGTTCCTAACATAAAGACAGTCGACTCTCCCTTACCTGTCAACTCCACCACTGACCTTAAAGAAACTATTCCTCATCTTTTCCCATCTTGTGCTGTCACCCGGTCACAGAGTGTGCGAAATGGGCCCTCTTCGTCTAAAACCACCTCTAATATTTTCCTACCCACAGAAGATCTGTACAATAAGACAATTAGTAAGGATGAGCTCGTTAAAGCCCAACAATCTGATCCATCTTTGACTAAACTTCATCATGCAGCAGTTGAGGGTAAAGATTTTAACACCCTTCCGTGTTTATATTATCAGGAAGGGGTTTTGATGAGGGCCTATAGGCCCCCTGAGCTTGCCCATCTAGACACGTGGTCTGAAATACATCAAGTGGTAATTCCCTCCTCAGTCAGACCAGCATTAATTGCCCTTGCCCATGATGGTATTTCAGGACATTTCGGAATCCTGAAAACATATAAAAGCTCCTCCAACACTATTACTGGCCTGGACTTAGGAAGGATGTGTCAACGTACCTAAAATCTTGTCATATTTGTCAAATGGTAGGAAAACCAAATGAAAGTATACCAGCAGCTCCCATTAAGCCCATCCCAGTATTTTCTACACCATTTGAAAAGATTGTTGTGGATTGTGTGGGCCCATTACCAAAGACTAAGAAGGGAAATCAATTCCTGCTCACAGTTATGGATACCAGTACACGTTATCCTGAGGCTTTTCCCCTTAAAAGCATCACTTCAAAAAAACGTAATCAAACATCTTTTGCACCTTTTCACTTCAGTGGGCATTCCTAAAGAGATCCAATCCGATCAGGGCACCAATTTTACGAGCAATCTTTTCAAACAGGTGATGAAAGACCTCAGTGTGGACCATTGTACATCAATGCTCAAAAAATACTGTATAGAACACCAAAAGGAATGGGATGAAAGCATAGACTTGTTACTCTTTGCCATCAGGGAATGTCCCCAGGAGTCATTGGGTTTCTCCCCGTTCGAGTTACTATATGGGAGACAAATAAGGGGACCCCTTAAAATAGTAAAGGAGCAGTGGTTTGACACTCCATCTATTAAGCTCTCGCAAATAACAGTTTCCCCAATACATTGACACTTTAAGGGACAAATTAACTGAAGTCCGAACCATTGCTCAGTCAAACTTAAAAAAGTCCAAGAAAAATGGTAGAAGTCCCAACCAAATTAGTTAAAAAGATCATTTTCTCCAGGTGACAAAAGTGTTACTTTTTCTACCCATCTCCAGGCTCTCCTTAAAAGCAAGTTTACTGGTCCCTATATATATAATAAACTATCTCCTCTCAACTATATAGTCCATACCCTGATCGCAGAAAAGATTCACAACTTGTTCAAGCATTAATCTCATGAAATCCTACTCATTCCAGGCAGTCAGAGGAAATATAGATCCCAGAGGGGCTATAAGTCAACCTGTATTGCATACGGTTTTGTCAGGCCGGAGCCGAGACAGATGACATGGACCTATTGGAGAATTTAGACTTCCTCTACCTAAAGAAAACCCTGCTAACAGTCACATACTCAACAACTTGGATGAGTATTTTTCTGTTCTGAATCCATCTCAAGCAAAAGATCTCACTAAGTTATTATCAACATTTCCTAAAGTCACGTCAGACCTCCCAGGGTTTTGCAATATATTTAAACATGATATTAAGCTAATCTCAGATGATGTACAACCCATTAGGCAATCAGCATATCGACTAAATCCACAAAAAAAGAGATTATGAAAAAGGAGGTAGATTTTTTGTTAAAACATAACTTAGCTGAGCCTAGTACCTCCCCTAGGCTTCACCTTGCCTTCTCATTCCAAAACCCGATGGCACTTTTCGTTTCTGTACCGATTATCGTAAAGTGAACCAGGTCACTGTCTCAGACTCCTACCCTTTACCTTTGATTGAAGATATAATAGACAGCATAGGCTGTGCCAAATTTATCAGTACGGACTTATTGAAAGGATATTATCATGGACTCACGGATAGGCCAAAATAATCTCGGCATTTATAACTCCATTTGGTCTTTTTTTTCAATATTTGGTTATGGCGTTTGGCTTTTTCTAATGCCCGGCCACATTCCAGAGGGCCATCAACTTCCTAATTCAGGACTCTAGGTGGACGCTTGCCTACCTGGATGACCTGGTGGTGGTGTCGGACAGCTGGGACGAACATCTGCGTGCTTTGGAGATACTGTTTGCACGACTGCAAGAGACTGGATTCACCATAAACCTGGCTAAATCTGCTTTTGGCCGGGCCTCAGTACCTACTCTGGGACATATCGTTTAAGTACAGGCGGTGAGACCCAAGCATAAACGTTAGAGTTTCATCTTGTCCTTCCTCACCCAAGCGACGAGGAACTCATGCGCTCTGGGGATGCGGCGCTCACTGTCGGTTCTGCAGTAACTTCTCCAGCGTGGCCTGACCCCTCACAGACCTTACCAGTTCTGCGGTCCCTTACATCTGGAACCAGAGGTGCGACCAGTCTTTCCACCGCCTCAAAGCCTTCCTTGCCTCCAAGCCTGACTACACCTCGCCCTTCCATCTGCAAATCGACGCTAGTGGTGTCGGAGTGGGGGCTGTGCTCCTACAACCCGACCCAACCACTGATGTTCTTCACCCTGTGGCATATTACTCCGCCAAGTTGAAAAACCATCAGACCAACTACTCGACCATAGAGACGGAGGCCTTGGCTCTGGTGTTAAGTAATAAAGAAGTTTGAATGTTACCTGTCTTGCCCACAAACAACCCTAGTCTTCACCGACCATAACCCACCTGGATGTTCATCCAAACCAACAAGAGCACCTCCAACCAGCGAATCCTCCGCTGGGCCTCTCTCACCCAGCCCCATAACCTGATTGCAGACTCCTTATCCCGAGCTCCAGTGGGCACGCAGCAGCTACTCCAGACGCGCACCAGGTGATCACCTCCCTTCGCGCCCGCGCTACGGAGGTGTCTTGGAGGGGGGGTGTAAGCATGAACCCTCCACCCAGCACTACGAACCTCGCCATCTATTGTCTTGATCTACCTACCCAGCACCACGAGCAACGCCATCTAGGGACGAGACACGAGTATGACTCGTCTTAGTTAACACTCCGGGGTTTCCCTTCTCCATATCCTGGTTGTTGCGTCACTTCCTCCAAGTCTTCTTTGTGAGCTCCAATTCGAGGAGAGAGACTTGGCTCTGGGAAGTGACCACAGGATCATCTATCCTCTAAACCTTACGTACGTGCAGTGACTACCTACTGTCTTCACAATACCTTCAGCCTTACTGTCAGCCATCTCAGCTCCTCACTTAAGTACTAGTATCTCTTGTATTAATTTCCCACGTCCACTTGCTTCGAGATTGTTTCTTATGTTTGTCATATGTATATACTGTTAATGCTTAGGTTAAGTTTGGTTAAGGGTAATTTATAAGCTGAATATTTTGTTAAGGGATTTATGGTACTCTATTATATATACAACGAAAACTCGCATCCTTTTGTCTACCCTTTTTATAGTCCGATTGTCTTGTTTCTTTATTGTTGTTACTCAAGGATCTGCAGACGTATAATCCATATTCTAAATCCCCAACCTGTAACAATAGCCATCTGTTACTGCCGTGTCTTTCCATATACCTGTTTATTTCATTGTAATAGGTCTGGATTAATTTAACTTTCGGTAGTCTGGTTGTTGCACGTTCTAAAGTGTAAAGTAGGGAGTGCTTGGTTATAGATGTTTTTTATTAAGGAGTGCAGTCTGTCCATTTCTGAGTCTTATATCTTCTGTTGTTTTCCTTGTAGGTTAATCGAGTGGTGATTACTTAAGTCGCCTTTTGAAGCTGTCCCAGTCTGTTTTACTCATTTTCAGTCTTTTTTTTTATTGGTATCTGTATGGGGGCTTGTTGACAGTGTTAGTATAATGGCAGATGGTCACTGCCTCTGTATTATATGGTAATTGAAAAGGCTTTGTTGTTGGTAAAAATTTTGTCTGGTGTCGATTGTGTATTGTGATTTCTCCAGGTTGGAAAGTTAGGACCCAGATGATTGATTTTCCCTAAATTTATTAATTGATTAAGGGCGTTTCCCACGACGTTATTATTTGTATTGTCAAAAATCCTATGTCTGGCGTTAAAGTCTCCTAAGATGTACATCGGATGACTATTGTTAGCCAATTTTAATAGGTCTTCTATAGGTAAGTAGTAGCAATAATTACGTCTCCTTGAGTTGTATTTATTTTTATTGCTAGAAATTCATCCTGAAGTCATCAATTAGTTTAAATTTTAAGTTTCTTTTAACCGCTATCGCTACTCCGTCATTTTTCTCGCCCGATTTATTTCTTTGGTTTACATAATAGTTAAAGAGTTTTATGTTGTTGTTTTCTGTCTCACCGTGACTGTTTATTAGTATAATGTCAGGGTCAATTTCTTGATATATATTACTTAGGTTAATTCTCTCGGTCTTCCAGTTTCTTACGTTGTGTTGTATTATTCTTAAAGTTCTTACTGTTTGTCTATTGTCCATTATTTCTTATACTTGGATTGTGGCAGTTGGAGTGGAGACCTATCATCCTGTTTCCCGCTTCTGACTCTTCTATACTCTGACGGGTCTACTATTTTAAAGTCTTTGGCCGTAATCTTTAGTTTGTCCGTAGTAATTAGTGACCAGACATAATCTTCACTTAGGGATTTTTCTTGATATGTCCACTTGTATATCCTTCCTTCACAGTTTTTTACTATTGTCCCTCCTGTTGGT
>NW_024711694.1:0-13027 GCF_018991925.1 Homarus americanus | reverse complement strand
ATCTTCAGAGTTCGTCGGAAAGTACCCCATGGTGGCAGGACCCCATGGCGGTTGCTTGAGTACTCCTGACGACTGGAGTGTTTGGTAGTGGCAGCGTCTCCCCTGGTCTTTATGGTGCTAAGTGACTATAAGAGTTATGTGTTATTGAGTATGTCCACCCAGTAGGTGTGAGTGTTATTGAGTATGTCCACCCAGTAGTGGTGTGAGTGTTATTGAGTATGTCCACCCAGTAGTGGTGTGAGTATGTTGAGCCTCCGAGGGCATAGTACCAGATTGCCCTGTTGGTATATATATTCTTTCTCCTACCTCCATATTAATGTTTAAATAAATTTTGTATTTGTATATTGTGCTCACATTTACCTACAGTATCTACCGTTAATTCTTCCCTATTACTTGATACTATCATTACATTTACCCACGAGCCTCTCGTCACGCTACCACTGATTATATATTAGAATTAAAAGAAAAATTATTATAAGAGGCACACACACAGGCCCTTATAATGTCAGCGGAAGCCACACATCCTCAACATTGCTAAAGCTGCCTCCCGGGAAAGCTGGGAATGCTGTATAGATGCTGTAGCTACTTCCTACCCTGAGCAGTTGCTTCCAACCATATATAAGGGATTCACTCTGTTCTAACTAGAGTACTGCTCTCATATCTGGGGTGAATCTTCCCTCTGTCCAACTGTTAAATAGGGTGGAATCAAAAGGCATTTCTGTCTTATTAACTCTCTCCCATTGGCTGATAATTCTCTTCCCTTTCTCTTCGCCGCAATGTTGCTTCACTCTCTTTACAGGTACATTAACGGCCAATGTCGGTAGATTTACATTCTTGTGTACCGCCGGCAGGGCCGTGGCTCGTAGCACTTGTCTTGCCAGCGGTGCCCACCATATCTCTGTGAATGTCGGTCCCACGAGAATAACCCGTTATAGTACTTTCTGGTTTCCTCACACACCCAAACTGCGGAATGCTCTGCCTCCTGTGTTTTCTACACTCATACAATCTGTCTCACTTTAAAAAAGCTGGTTGTCTGGCATCTTCGTGGTGTAGATTAATATAATATTTTTCTTTTATATTTTTAATTTATTTTACTCTTGTTTTTCGCTACCTAGACCCCGTTGTGGGTCGATGACCTGCACCCGGGTGGGCATATCCGTAAAAAAAGGGGGTTGACTGGCCCTCATAGGGGTTGTGGTTATGCGTCGGCTCCAAATATGGGGCATGGGTATCGTAATCTGTAATTGTAATTATAATAGATTACAGTTTTTTGAAGTAATCGTAATATTACATATTATTAGCAAAGTAATTGTAATCTTAATCGATTATACCCAAATGTAATCGTAATCACAATTACATTCACGATTGCAATAGCAATTACATACCTGTACTTAATTTAATTTTCTTACAATACTGAGCTCATAATTTTCAATAAAGTCATCTACATTTGGTAATTTTCTTTATATGACTTCTGCAAACATTCACCTCCATATTATGTCTGTAATAATTTCAGCTGCTAGTAAAATTTTTTTGAGTCCATAAGATTTAAACACCGTGCTGGTGACCACTGATTTACATCTAAGCAAACACAGAACGTGCCAGCACGCAGACTTAGGCTAATCATTTTATCAATTAAGTGGCGCTTCATTAACGTTATAGTGTGAATTTGATTATTCTTATGAGATTAAACAAAAATAGTAAGTTTTAATTTCCATATCCCTGTCCTGAGTAGCTGTGTAACCACTCAATATTTTATTACTGTTATTAATCTATAATATGTACTGATGTACTGTACGTTTTATTTGCTTAAATGAATAGAATTAGATCGTTTTATTCTTGAAGCCATCTTAAGATATAATGGACAATAAAGTACTGTATGTTTTAAACCTTTGAGGTCTAATTCTTGTCTAAGAAAAATAATGCTAAATTTGAAATTTAATATTACAGAATTGTTTTGATAATCTTCTCCCATTTTTATTGTACTCGCAATCCATTACATTACCGATGTAATCACCTCGTGTCTGCTGCACATGGCCTCTGAATACAATATATTTGTTGTTTATAGAGATTCATATTTCACCCTGATGCGTCATGTTGCACTACTTTTACAAATGTGGTCAATGAGGCAGTGAGAGAGGAATATCATGAAGAACTTGGGAAAACGAGCTGTGGAGAGGAAACTGATATTGATGGGAGAGATCTGCCACTGAACCGCGAACCTCCAAAATTTTCCGGAGAGTTGAAAGATAACATGACATCACTTGGAACACTGATATACTGTATTCTATATATATATATATATATATATATATATATATATATATATATATATATATATATATATATATATATATATAAAATAAATATTGGGTGTACGTGTAAGAGCGGGGTTCCTTTACTTTATACTATCCTTCACATTTATTCTCTTGTTATTATTCTTCAATACTTATATCTATTTCAAATATTTCTTATATTTTATTTTCAATATATTTATATACTTATATTCTGCTTATATTTTCCAAAGTCAATATTCTTTTCTTTACTTCCATTTCTTTTCATATATATTATTGTATTTTCTGAATTTCTATGTTCTTACCTTCCTTTTCTCAAGTATATCCTGTTTTAATTATATTCTAAACCATGGATTAGTCTGGGGAACTATATCATTCTTATTACAACACTTATTGTTACTTTACCACGGTAGCCTGCCACCACCCAGACTTTTATTAGAATATAAATATATCTCGTGGAACTGTTAGGTAGCGTGCTAGCGAGTTTCTAGGCAAGTGAGTTACCAGTTATTTTCGAGAACCAATGTGTAGAAGGAATAAGCGCCGTGTAGGGGTATCGAGATATTAATGTTGCTCCAGCACTCAGGATGGAAGGCTGAAACTCTAATGTGGTTTCTTTGTGCTAATAATATATAAGTTATATGATAGACAGTCTGATGCTGGAGGTGCTGTGTGGGTGAGGGGCTGCTCAGTAGAAGACGTTCGGTGAGTAGCTGTTGAAGGAGGTAGATGTGCAGGAGCTTCGTTAGAGAAGATGCGCCTGCTGCTGGCCTCCCTGGTTGAATAACAAATGCTAACAGCCAGGAGCTTGCTGAGGAGATGCTGCTTGTTCAGGAAAATGGGCAGAATGAGAGTTGGCTGGTGAGGAAGCCCAGAAGACAGCCAGGGCTGCCATGCTCGCTGGCGGGAGCGCAGGACCACCAGGCAGACGAGGGTAAGCCAGGGCTACCAGGCAGCGGCGGAGGAGGAGGTGTTGTTTGTTCAAGAAGAATGGTCAGAATGAATCTCACGGAGAGACAGAGCTTATATACCCCCGCAGCCGCTATGAGTCATGTTGGGAAAACCTGAGAAGTCGCCGGCCTTTTGGCTCGGTTGCTAGGATACGGCGGCATTGGAATGCGGATACGCTTGGTTGCTAGGGAAGACGGTAGCAGGTGGTGTGCAGCTACGCAGTTTGTAGAGATGTCCACTACACCGCTTATTAAGCGGTGATGCCTGTAGTTTACAAATTTCACATTTATTAACACAAGGAGTGAATAAGATGTTAATTAAGTTCAACTCTCAGATAAGACTGGATCTCACTTAAGTCTTACTTTACAAGTACAGTAACAAATTAAATATTAATTTCTTTTGATGACAACATTACACACTCATTATATTACTTTATTGCCAATACAGATGATTATATGACACACCAGACAAGATCCAAAATGAAAATATTATCAGACACATCCTGTTAGTTCGAATGAACAACATGACACTTTAACTAGCATTCAGTGGTAGAACACCTGGTTGTCTGACTCACAACAGCTGCAATTTCCAAATTCTGCCATTACTAAGGAATAACGAAATCCCGGGTGCACTCTAAGATTGAGAGAAAAACGGAGAACTTGGGCGTCCTGAAGTGATGAGAAAACCCCTCAGACGGGGACTCAAATAAAGAAAGCATAGCGTATTGTTTTGTGGGCCATTGAGCCTAATATGAATCGTCTTGATTTTACGTTAACTGACGTGTAAGATCGTGGTCATTACATACGCTTATCAAGATGATGTTATCATAGACAATCAGGAATATACTGTATGTGGGTGATGTATTAGCACGATGGGAGGGTTGTTTAAGGAATGGGGGCCCCTGACCATTATCTTGCACAGGGCTCCTCAGAAGCCAAATGACACAAGGGTCATTTAGAGTCCCTGAATGATATCAGAAGGAGAGCCAATAAATTTTCTCTTAGAACTCGATTTGGGGACCATTTCAAATAAGCGGCCAGTCGAAAAAAAAAAAATATTTTTGAAATATTTAAGCAAACTGGGTGTCGTTTACAGTTGGGCCACAAATCGTACTTGGTAAACTCATAAAAAAATCAAATTGTTTAAACTATTGATTGCAAAGATAAAAATTCCTGATCTCTATGGTTGTGTGAAAGTAAAATAAGATCACAAATAATATTAAAACCAAAATATACATAGATGTTAGGTTTTATCATAATTAACAAGGAAAAATGTTGTGGTCTTAAAAATTCGCCGTCTGGTAATGTGGCGCTTGGAAAGGATTGCTTGCACTGTTTTATGCCGGGGCGCTCCTGCTTAACACAATTGCTCAAGGTATTGATATTTGGACCCATATTCTAGAACAGGGTGGTAATATCGACATTATATACCTAGATTTTGGGTAAAAGGCTTTTGACTGTGTACCCAACGAAAGGCTGAAAATAAAATTGAAGGGTACGGAATTCGGGGAAATGTCCTAGCGTGGATAGAAGATCTCTTCTACATGACCACAAGCAGTGTGTGGTGATTAATGCGCCTGAAATCATCTCTGTACCTGACAAGCGGGGGTACTGTAGCATAGTGTATGTGGCCTGTTGTCTAATTCTCTTGTTAGGCTCACATACATACGTACATTTAGGAGATCTCTTGCACTAAGGATGGAGGTGAGAAGGCAACTCACAACGGCGTTTTATATATATATATATATATATATATATATATATATATATATATATATATATATATATATATATATATATATATATATATATATATATAAAATCAACGACCTCACTAGCCAGGGACTCGAACTCCTCCGGTGTTTAGGAGGGTGATCTCGGGTGTGTCTTGGAAAGGTGGTGTATAGGTGTAGGCCGTCTTATTTATGGGGTTTACTGAGCTTAGGAAGGATGATGTGCATTGAAATCCCTTCCTATGAGTGTGGAGTGGTCAGCGGCCGAAGCGAATAATTGAGTCACCTCCACTGAGCCCCTCTTGGGTTCTTGTAGATGTTGTTGAAAGTTAATTCATTCTTGCTGGTTACTTTGACGGCCTGTGTCTCAATGTTTTCCACATGGCAATTGCTGCATGACCTCGAGGAGGGTGGTATGCCTGACTTGACCAAGATCATACATCTTTTGTCGTGAAGCCTACGTAAAATGCCTCCTGTATGCTTGTAGCCAGGGCTGGCCTTAGCTTCACTTGGCCCCGCGCCTAAGGGGCCCCGCGCCAGAGTAATCTACCTCGGCCTTCGTCAAGTGCACACACACAACAACACATTGCAATATATATGTAACACCACATTGCAGGTTCTACAGAGAACAGCAACATATTTTTTTATGAATTTTAGCAAAGTCGGTAGTCAAATGAGAGATTACAAGTTTCTGGTCTCACTAGTTTTTCTGGCACTCTTACTCTTTTCAAGTAAATTTTGTGAGTAAGGAACTTCAGAGTGATACCATGGATGTTGCTACGGGGCTTTCCTCATTTCAAAAGTTTTAACTGATAAAATGACATACAGGGAAAAAGGCTTTTGATGAAGCCTTGATTGACGCTAGTGAACTCTACAAAGACCTAGATGAGCCTGTATTTAAGATTCAGAGTAAGCGCTACGCAAAAAATTTATTTGATTATGAATCTGCAGATGAACCTTTGCTGATCCAAAAACAGTCTTCAGAGGCAATGTTTTAATCATGGTAGATAAAGCACTGCGAACACTTGAGCCACGGATTGAACAACTGAAAAAAGTATCAAAATTTATTTAGATTCTGTGCAATTTTCAGGACCTGGGTCCAAGAACAATTACAAGAAAAATGTGCAGCAGATCTGGAAGTGGCATTGACAGAGGTCAAGTTGACAGGAAAAGATCAAGTTAAAACCACAAAATCAATTGATATAGATGGATACATGCTTTTGAGGAAATGGAGGCACTATAGCCAATTCTGCCACCAGAGATTCAAAACCCATAAAAATGTTTTTCTTGAATTTCTTGCTTGCAACAACAGGTCTACCGCATTTCCAAATATATTTATTGCTATTCGGATTTTTCTTGATAATCCCAGTGACTGGCATCTGAGAAAGGAGTTTTTCCAAGCTGAAGCTGTGTGAGGGGCGGTTTCGCTGCCACCTCAATGTGAGGGGCGGGTTCCCTCTCTCTTCTACACCACCCCTCATCTTTACTTTACTTCTCTTAGTTCTACTCTTTACCAGTTCCGTCACCTAATATTCTTGGCAGCATGGACATTCTTTTTGCAGTACGGTCGAGGTCTAGCACGTGAGTATGGTAATTTTGGTATCAGGTCACTTGATGGAAATAAAGGTAAAATACTGTGGGAGAAATGAATCCACCTAAAGTACTCTTAAAAACAAGCTTATTAATATGCAATCACGGGGAAAGATTTGTATTAATCATAAGGATTAACAGGCTCACCTCCTGGGCTAGTGCAAACTCAGCACCTTCTTTCTTTTACCTTACTCACAAATATTACTGGTGGTACATTACATGGTACTCATTGTAGATTATTCAACATATACGTAAACAATGACACTAGTATATGCAGGGGTCCACTATTCAACATGGGATAATTATTTCCAACTAATATCCCTAACATACATGTTACAACACTCTCGTGGACATATACTTCCGCTGAGCAACCCAGGGTAGAGCACTGGGGCTGTTGTTATTGTGTTTTCAGACACATGGCGGGTCTGGGGTCTGGCCCAACGAAGCCGTGGGGCACATTAATCAGGCCGCATCGGTGCCATCTTCATATATGATCCCGGCTGACATCTAATACATCCGAGGCCGTTGTTGATGGTAGAGCGATTCAAGAATCACGATGGGATCGGGAGACAAACGCAGCGTCAGGGGACCTGTATGGATGAAGGACGGGCACTCACTAACGGTAGAAATGATTCGCGGGGCCCCTACTCAAAATAGGCCAGGGAGTCCACCTACTTCTATTTCGATGAATTCGAATATCGTACACCTGACGTTGAAACTGAGACTATGAACCTGTTTCATTCCCCTACTATTATCTTCTCTACTCAACAATGCTCTGACTCAGCTATCAAAAGCAAAATTAAATTGGATTACAAAGGGTTGGATGGCAACAGGTCCCAACACATACAGCGTCTGCTACTAAATCCGTGGATTATATTCAAAGTTCCCACTAAACAAAGATGGGGAAACAGAGAAAACGGCGGACGTTTCCACTGGGGACTCCAGAAGGTTTTGTGGACGCTTGAGCGTAATATGAATCCTTGTTTTCAGGTTAGCCGTCATCACGATCATGACAGCTGATTAAAACTTATTTGAGATCATCAATTCAGCAAGAACGTTTGAACAGTTTGGCAATTATGTCCATTGAATCTGAAATTAGCAGGAGTTTAAGCTTAGAAAAAAATTCTCAAAAGACTTTGCAGAGAAAGCAAGAAATATAACTTTCATAATAAAAGGTAATAATAATATGACTCATTTATAATTTATGAATGTTAATAGAAATCCCCAAAAAGATAATTTGTTTCAATGCACTTAAATTTGATTTTTTTCTGAACAAAAATAAATATTTTAATAAATCATTAAACAGTCACTAAAACAAGTGGTATTGTAACTATGTACTTTTCAGAGGTGATCTACACATTTTGTTTGTTACTTGTAGGCTTACATGTATAATTTTATACAAAATGTCAGGGATCTGTTTCTGGTCCATTAACTCGCATGCACTTTTAAGCTCACATTTTATTTACTTTCCATTCTACCATAGAGATATATAGTCTATAATAGACTTTTATTTATATGTCTATGATTCTACAGACCTTGGCTGGGGAACCTCGGCCCACCAAAATTAAAACCCCAATTGGGCCCCGCACCTCCTAAGGCCGGCTCCTGCTTGTAGCCACTGAATTTGAAAACAGTGGTGTTCTTGTAGGAGTGTTACTTGTTGCAGTACAACGTCAAGTTTGTCCTTGGCTGCCGTTTCCCGCAGGTGTTTCTTGTTTTTGATGCCCTGAGCATTCCATGAAAGGATGTTCAGGGTGCTGGTGTTTTCCACCACTGTTTCATCGGGGACTTTTGGTGATCCTTGATGGATATGTTCAGGTTATATCTTCTTGGTGAGAATATGACCGCAAGCAATGTGGTGATTAATGGCACGAAATCGTCATCTGTACCTGTAACAAGTGGGTACCGCAGGGTAGTGTATTGGGCCGCTGTTGTTTGTTTGTTTCATAAATGATATGCCTGACGTTGTACACTCCTCCATACAAATGTTTGCCGATGACGCCAAGTTATTTCAGGAATTAAAGAACCAAGGACTGTGAAGAGCTGCAGAAGGACCTCTGTGGGCTCAGGAATGGTCGAAGGAATGGCTGCTGAGATTCAATGTCACGAAGTGTAGAGGATGCACCTGGGGCGTACCAACGGTAGGAGGCGTACCATATGTCCCAACGGGATGAAGAAAATGTACTAGTTGGAGACTGTGTGTAGAAGGACCTAGGTGTGTATGTTGACAATGAGCTGAAGTTCTCGGGCACTTTGAGAAGAAGGTAATCCAGGAAAAATTTTGTGGATAAGAAGGTCGTTCAGATATCTAGGGGCGTTCCTCGTGACGATCTTCAGGGTGAATGCCATCTGGAGTACTGTCACCCCATCTGGTCCCCGAGATATGCTAGGGACTGTCAGTTGGTTGAAAATGTTCAAGGAGGGCCACTGCTGGTGCCTGCACTTCGGCATCCTATTTTACTTGCTTATATACTACAGACAGGGACCGGGTTGGGGTTTATAGGGGGCACTACTCAGTTGAGTGTCCTTACTTGGAGCTGGCGGACGCTCGCCCCACAGGTCACAGCTCAAGATTGAAGAAGCCGCAAGTCCGGAAAACCGTGAGGGCAAACTTTTTCGGAGTGAGGGATGTAAACTCTTGGAACAATCTACCAGAAAGTGTTGTGACGGCACTGAGTGTGAGCAAGAGAAGACTTGACCAACACTGGAGCGGGTTCAGGTACATTCAGGACCGGTGCATGCCCAGTATTTGCCAACAGTGCGTGACAGAGACGTGACCGATCTGGCGGGCTACGAGCCGACCTTTGGTGAAGAATATAAAGAAAAGAGTCGTGACCGATCGCCCAAGCGGCTAACGATCAGTGGCGAAGGATAAAAAAAAAACAGGGAGGTACTACCACCTGGAAGATATTGGAAGCATAATGTGTTGTATAAAGACCACAGTTGCTGATCTGACTTTCTGCCTCATTTACACACAATTGCTGGGTCTCAATTGTTTCTCTTAACATTGACAACACAACATACATATTATGTTTCTCACTCTTGATCTTTTATTAATTTATTTCTTTATGGTTCTTTATTATTATTATTATTATTATTATTATTTATTATTATTATTATTATTATTATTATTATTATTATACTATTATTATTATTATTATTATTATTATTATTATTATTATTATTATTATTATTATTATTATTATTATTATTATTATTATTATTATTATTATTATTATTATTTATTATTATTATTATTATTAAATTTTTCGCCCCTCAGGCCCGGGTGGGTCAGTGACCTGTGCCCAGGTGGGCTAATCCCCGTATAAAAAATAACTTCATCCTCTCTAAGATTTTCGAAACTATCCTGAACTCTCATTTTCTCTGTCACCTTGAACGCCATTCTCTTTTGTTCGGATCACAGTATGGCTTGCCAAGCGAGATCTACCGGTGATCTGCTCTCCTACTGCAAACCATCTTTGGTCATCCTCTTAAGGGATTATGGGAAAACGTCGTGGCCCTCAACGTCTCCAAAGCATTTGACAGGGTTGGCACAAGTCTTGCTTTCTAAACTTTCCTCTTATGGTATCTTTCTGCCACGTTGCTGTCGAGAGATCGAACTCTTACTCTTTCTCTACCAACAGTGGTGTCCCACGGGTTCTGCTCTTTCACCCACTCTCTTCCTTTCTTTTTATCAATGATTTACTTCATACTACAACTAATAGTATCCATTGTTACGCTGATGATTCTACTCTTCACTCTTCTTCACATTTTCCCTTCCCCCTATCTCAAAACCAGATCTGTTTCTAGAGCTGATATCATTACATCTATCAATGAGGATCTGTGCAGCATCTCCGAATAGGGAGGTGAAACTTGGTTAAATCTATTAGTAATAAAACTCAGTATTTACCAATTACACTTTCCAAATTAGATGATCTCCACCAATCACATTTCAGGACGCAATCATTCTGCAAAATTCTAATATTATTTGCTAGGCCTCACCATTTCCTCTAATATGTTGTAATGATCGTGATGACGGCTAACTAAAAACCTTAAGGATTCATATTACGCTCAAACGTCCACAAAGCCTTCTGAGTCCCCAGTGGAAACGTCCCCGTTTTCTCTGTTTCCTTGATGACGTCATCGATAGGCCGTCTTTGTCTAAAGAGAACTTTGAATATAATCTGCGGATTTCGTAGCAAGACGCTGTATGTTGGGATCTGTTGCCATCCAACCCTTTGTGATCAATTTAATTTTGCTTTTGATAGTTCAGCCAGAGCATTGTTAGTGAAGATAATAGTAGGAATGAAACGGAGTTCATAGTCTCAGTTTCAACGTCAGAGTGTACAGTAAATAGATTCATCGAAATAGAAGTAGGTGGACTCCTGACCTATTTTGAGGAGGGTGCCGCTGGCATTTAACCGTTAGTAAGTGTTCGCCCTTCACCCATACAGGTAGGTCATTCCACCAGTGTTGTAATTCGCCCTCTTTAAGTGATTTGACCCAATTAATAGTTGATTGTGCAAGTGTTACAGTAACGTAGTTGATATGCTCTGAGTGAAGTAATATTACTTTTAACGTCCCCTGAAACGTGATGTCGTTGTCACCGTTAGTAAGTGCTCGCCCTTCACCCATACAGGTCCCTAACGCAGCCTAGGTTGTGTCTGTAGCGTGGATGTTGTATCCACTATGTCTGAGATGTCCGAGGTCCAGTAGGATCAGTTACCTTCGTGAGACCCGACCGTCAGACAGGTTAGAGATACAATAGGTCCCCTTAAACTACGACAGGAGAAATGACTGATGATGAGTTAGAAATGTGTAGTACGTTAAATAGTCATTTTTCGCCTGTATTCACAAATGAAAACCTAGCACAGTTTCCAGTAGTCTATAGGTATATAACGACAGTATAGAAAATATGTTGATGAATATCAATATTACTAGTAACGATGTGCTTAAAGTAATTAACAAACTGAAGCCTCATAAATCGCCTGACCAGACGAGGTATATGCTAGAATATTAAAAGAATGTAGAGATGAGTTGAGTAATCCATTAGCAGTTTTATTTAATAAGTCATTAGAATCGGGCCTAGTGCCAGAAGCTTGGAAACTTGCAAATGTAGTTCCGATTTTCAAAAGGGTGATAAATCAATAGCATCAAATTACCGTCCCATTAGTCTCACGTCAATCATAGCAAGTTGCTAGAGTCAATTATTGCTACAAAATCAGAAGCCACCTTGAAAAATTCAACTTAATTCATTCTTCTCAGCACGGGTTCACCCAGGACGTTCTTGTCTCATAAATTTGTAGCTTTTTTCTCAGAAGTATTTGAAGCGGTAGATAATGATAAGTCATATGATATAATTTATTTAGATTTCAGTAAAGCATTCGATAGAGTCCTCATGAGAGATTGATAAGGAAGGTAGAAGCACATGGAATAGGTGGATCAGTATTAAAATGGATTAGGTCATGGTTAACTGGTAGGAAACAAAGAGTCAGCATAAATGGATTAAAGTCAGATCTGGAGTGGTCAAAGGAGTTCCAGGATCTGTATTAGGCCCTCTGCTGTTTGTTATATTCATTAATGATCTTGATTTAGGCATAACTAGTAGGATTAGTAATTTGCAGATGATACCAAATGGGGAGAGTGATAAATTCAGACAGTGACTTTGAACTTTAATACTGATAAATGCAAGGTACTACAGATAGGAAGACGAATACAAACGTTAAGTATAAACTAGTAACACGGAAATAGAAAACCTAGTTTAGAAAAGATCTAGGTGTATTTGTTAGCAACGACTTGAAACCTAGAAAACAATGTATTAGCGTTCGCAACAAGGCAAACAGGATTCTTGGGTTCATATTCAGGTCTGTGAGTAACAGAACTGCTTGGACGTTATCTTGAAACTTTACCTAGCATTAGTGAGGCCACACATGGATTATGGTTCAGTTCTGGTGTCCTTATTATAGAATGGACATAGATTCTTTGGAGAGAGTACAAAGAAGAATGACAAAATGATCCATAATATTAGAAACCTTCCATATGAAGAAAGACTGAAAAGCTTAGGCTTACATTCATTAGAGAGGCGTAGAGTTAGGGGAGATATGATAGAGGTGTACAAGGGTAAGTGGGATTAACAAGGGTAAATGAAGATGTTCTGAAGCCTGTAAAACGAAATAACTAGAACAAATGGCTTTAAATTAGATAAATTCCGATTCAGAAAAGATATAGGAAGCACTGGTTTGGTAATAGAGTTGTGGATATGTGGAATAGGCTACCGAGTGCTATAGTAGGATCGGGGACGCTTAGGGAGCTTCAAGACGAAGTTGGATAGGCACATGGAAGTGCTGGGATGGTGAAAGGGATCTCTGTATGGGCCAGTCGGCCTCCTGCAGTATCCCACTTTCTTATGTTCTTATGTTCTTATGTTCAGACTACCTATGGCCCACATATAGCTGGCCTGTCT
>NW_024711693.1:0-2555 GCF_018991925.1 Homarus americanus | reverse complement strand
GCGATGAATTTTGGTAGGCAGCCACAAAGCGGCTGAGGGTTCTGAGAAGACTTCCTGTTGACCGGAGTTAAACTTTGGTTAGGTCGATGGGGAATACCATATACAGGTCGAACTCTGTTCTCTCTTTCTGTACCTGGTGGGCAACAATCATGTCAGTGGTGCCCGTGATTGTCTAAAGCCACATTGAAGTTCTGGGAGGAAGTTTTCTGCCTCAGGAAGAGGTCTGTTTAGGAAGCGGGTGATAATCTTGCCAGTTACAGACGGTAACGAGATACCATAATTAGTTGCTGCAATCTGACCAGTCTGCAACGTTCTTCATCAACAATGATTATGGAAGCGTCTTTAGAGTTTGGGAATTTAGCAGCGCTGGGAATACTCTGCTCACCCACATGGGGGAGGGCAGAAAAAGATATGCGCAGCCTGCCTCGGCGCACCCAACCTTCATAGGCGTGCTGCTTAATAAACTCCTGCTCAGTTCAAGTGCTACGACTATCGGCCTTATTTTTCATTGGGTTTTGCTCTGGCTGCTTTATCTTGTAGTACAGTCAATAAAGAGTCGTGTCTGCGTTCAAACCTCGTAAATATTCGAGCAGGTAGGTCGAAGAAGGAGGGATGGTTGGTAGGTTGGTAACTGTGAGTTGGGGTATGGGTTGTGGGTACCAACCATAAAGGGTGTTATTGTGGTATTAGATGATGGCACATCTGTAATATATGTTGGTATATCGTCTGCATGGGGCAAGTCTATACATGCGAAGTGTTGTTAATGGCAGTATTGTACGTGGCTACCGTCTACCAACGCGTCACGGGTAGAGGAGTGGTGGCTATGCACCGTTTTTATCGGAATGAGGTTGCGATCATCCGTGGTGTGCATGTATCCCGACGGTCATAATACAACGGAGCAAAAATTTTGTGATTTTTCAAGATGGGTCATGGTGGTAGTCGACTGTCGTTTGGTGTTACTACGTCATCATAGTGTAGTCAGATGTACCAACTGGCGGAAGACTTGGGGGTTGGTATGCTTGCACCCTCAAAACGTTGTCGGTGGCACAAAACGTTTACTCTTGCTACACCATTTACGAGCATAAAAAAATTGAATCCCAAGCTAAGGTGCACCTCATTTTCCTATTTTCTTGGATTATAAGCCAATTCTGGGAATGAAATACGATCATTTACAGTGAATAAAGCCTGTGACAACCATAAATACGTAGGAATTGAGTGTAATATCTGTTCCTTTCTTCTTTATCCTTATTAAATCTAACAATAAAGTTATAAGATTTCACGAACCTGTGGTTGGGTGAGTGTAAATAAAGAGAACTATGGCCTGTTCTGTGGATGAAGTCAGTAGAATATAACAAAGTACAGTATTAGGTATTATAATTTTGTTATGACAGTGATGAACTCACTGTACAGATGAATTGGGATAAAACCTTGAAAAAATATAACCATAACTGTTAGTTTTCTATCAAACAGGAAATTATCTTTGTACCAAAAATGTTTACTTTCATATTATACAATTATAAAGGCTAGTTATCTACAAAATATGAAAACTTGAGATAATGTTTCCTACTTGTCTCCACCTGATTATAGTAATGCAATAAATACTCTTTCAAAAAAGCAAGACATGAACACTTTTCCAATGTCAGGAGTAAAAATGTATACAATATGTTAAGACATGGACTAAACCAGCAGATGGAGAAAAGTATCTGCTGTTTAAATGGTCTTTTATTTGGAAAAATATTACATGTAAATACTGTATATGGATCCTTACCAGATAGTCTTCATATAGTTAGTGTGCAGACATTTGTTTACAAGGCATATACTCAACTATTATGGAAATGAAGACATGTTAGGTTGGGTTAGATTAGGTTCATCATGTGAGCAAATGTCATGGAACCCATATACAGCAGGTATAGTCATGAAATTCTACCAACTAATCAGAGACTAATAATGTTAAACATAGAACAAGATGATAATTAAATTAAAATGTTAATTGAAAATCATTCCTGCATTTCTTATGTTTAATATATACTGTACTGTAATATTAATAAGGATGAGAATACAATGATAATGCTTATTTTAGAATATAGCCTTCATTAAAAGCAGGATATGTTATAATATATGGATGATCAGGAGTAAAATATTTTAAAAGAAAAATCATTAACAAATTTCACATATAAATTAATATGTAATATCCATATATGTATGCAGTGTAAAATAAAAATAAAATAAATATTAACTAAGGCATACAGTATGATATGATTTCTCCAATGCATATTTTCAGAAAATTCCAGAAAATGCATTTTTTCTGGTCAATGAGTAATTTGGGGATTTTACGGAAGAGGTCCAAATTTTTCTTTTCCGAGTCTGGGAACCAGTTCCGAGATTAGGTTAGTTAGCAAATTCCAAAATCTTCCCTGGAACCGGAAAAATTCCCCATCAATCATGATACCAAGATTTATTTCTTCAGTATTGGTGAAAGGTGAATAGTCAGCTGTATCTCCACCTGTAAGTGAAAATAAAGACATTCGTAATGTGTGATGTTAATTTTAAATGCA
>NW_024711692.1:0-2634 GCF_018991925.1 Homarus americanus | reverse complement strand
GATGAAACTGCTGCATGCTAGGTCAAGGCCGTGACACACGTCATATTTTTAAACCAATTACAGTATTACCCCGCCAACGCGGTTTCACTTAACGCTTTATCATATACGCGGTGCCTCGCCAGAGCTGAACTTTCACTTAACACGACTTTTTCCACATATACGCGGTGAGTGTCCGCTCGAGACGCTTATTTTTTGCCCCACCCGCCACCCTGCCTGACTGCCTGTTTTAGCTCATAAAATTCATACAAATTACCTGGCCAGAATATAATTCACATTGCTGGAATTCTTATAATTTGGTGATCATTTTGAATATAAACATCATATTTGCATTAGACATACAAATTTTAGATAAATTTTTTCTCTGAGTAACTATGTTATCTTTGTGCAAAATATATGACATTTATATTCAAAATATTCCTGGTCTTACAAGGAATCCAGCAATGTCAATTATATTATCCTAACTTTAGTTTGAGGTATTATTTATTACAAAAAGTTAAGTATTCTGGTTTTTCCCACACATCTCCTTGGGAGCGGTTGGTGGGGCTGGGGGAGGGAGGGACCGACCCACCATCTGTTACCCTGTGAAGAATATATTTTTTTTTATTAACTGAAGATATTTGTTTTAGCTCATAAAATTCATACAAATTACTCCGGTCAGAATATAATTTACATTGCTGGAATTTTAGAATTTGATGATCATTTTGAATATAAACATCATATATTTTGCATTAGACATACAAATTTTAGATAAAATGTTTTCTGAGTAAATATGTTATCTTTGTGCAAAAATATATGACATTTATATTCAAAATATTCCTGGTCTTACAAGGGAATCCAGCAATGTCAATTATATTATCCTAACTTTAATCTGAGGTATTATTATAATACAAAATATTAAAATTTATTTTTTTCACCCCACATCTCTTGAAGGAGGATTGGTGGGGGTGGGGGAGGGTCTGGGACTGACCGCCATGTTGGAAGAGGGGGAGGCAAGGTGGGGTGCTTTGATTGACAGATAGTGTGGTGAAGATTTTTTTTTTATTAACTGAAGATATTTGTTTTAGCTCATAAAATTCATACAAATTACCTCGTCAGAATATAATTTACATTGCTGAATTTTATAATTTGGGATCATTTTGAATATAAACATCATATATTTTGCATTAGACATACAAATTTTAGATAACATTTTTCTCTGGTAACTATGTTATCTTTGTGCAAAAATATATGACATTTATATTCAAAATATTCCTGGTCTTACAAGGAATCCAGCAATGTCAATTGTATTATCCTAACTTTAGTTTGAGGTATTATTTATTAAAATTTAGTGTTTTCCCAAAAATTTCTCAGAGAGGGAAGAGCCGGCAGTGTAGTGTGAGAGGGGAGGGAGTTGAGTCCATTATTTGAATGGACATTAACTCATGCACTCTATTTCTATTTCTCTTAAGTATTAATTGTGTGCATGTACCATCATAAAATTAAGATGTTATTTTTACTACAACATAGTTATGTGTCTTCAAAAAGTGGAGTTTGGGGTCGGGCCGCTTATTGGAATTAATCCCATATGTTCTGTTGTTCACTTAACACGGATTTCACTTAACACGGACCCTCTGGGTTCTATTGACCGCTATGGGGTACAACTGTACAGCTTGTAGCAGAGGGAGGTAGGGATGCATGTCCAATCACAGTCCGACACGCCATATGACGTCAGTGATAACGCAGAATAAAGACATGCACTGGCAATTTACTGCCAAGAGCTGGCCAGGTGGAGGAGGGAGGAGGCGGAGCAGGTGGGCGATCTAACAATAGCGCCGAGCCGACACTGCAGGGTGCACGCACGGAATGTGAGCATCCTGGGTTCCGCAGGGCACCGCCAGAACGCGGGACAAGACGCGTCCGTATATATATATATATATATATATATATATATATATATATATATATATATATATATATATATATATATATATATATATATATATATATATATATATATATATATATATATATATATATATATATATATACAGTATGTATATATGTATGTAGTATGTATGTATGTATGTATGTGACCGAAGGGTCCAAGGCGTACCTGGCGCTGCTCTGGCAGCAGCCAAGTCAACTGTTATGTTGGCCCATACCAACTCCTCCCTGAACCCCTCCTCCCCACCGAATATCAACAAGTTCTGCGCCAGAAGTTACTATTTCATTTGGAAAGGAATGGAACCAGTGTTGAATGGTGGTGAACAGTGCTAAGTCAGTGAAAAATACTTCGGCAGTTACAGTTGAGTCTTACCCAGCTAACCTTCACACAGTCAGGTCCCAGGTACCCAGTGATAATTCCTAAGACTCCCGATGGAGAGGCCCGGGACCACACCTCAGTAGTGAGGTCCTGTGGACGTGGTGTCCCCATGATGCTCACGACCCACGTAGTGAATGAGTTGCTACAGCATCATGTGAAGTTCTCATAACACCATCTGTGAGGTACTAGCCATGTGATGCCCCTCATAACACCATCTGTGAGGAATTATTACACCACATCAGGCTCCTCATACACCATCTGTGAGGGAATTACTACTTCATCAGGTCACTCATACACCATCTGTGAGGAACTACTACATCATCAGGCCCCTC
>NW_024711691.1:0-22341 GCF_018991925.1 Homarus americanus | reverse complement strand
CTCTCTCTCTCTCTCTCTCTCTCTCTCTCTCAACCTCCTTCATTTCTCCCTCTTTCTACTCCCTCGTTACCTGCTACCCATATCTTACATTCCTTCTTTCACCCTCCTTCCCCCACTCTTTTTCCCCTACTTCCCTCTCTTTCTTCTCCCTCCTATCTTCCCTCTCCCCCACCCCCCACCATACCCATGATGGTCACAGGTCTCCATCAACGATGTGATGATGCCTACGATTTTATACTCCCCAGTACCCCCCACCCCCTCCCTCCTCAACACCCATTCATCTCCCCGGCTTTGGCAATCTCCCAAGGGGATAGGGGAGTGAGGGGGGGGGGTTACACAACATCCGGCGGAGATTCTTATCAAATTCGAAAAAAAAAATAAAATAAATAGTTGAGTACATGAATACACTCTAAGAGGTTTATTCAGTCATATGAATACAATATCAATGCCAAGATATAATACATTTAGGTACCAGTGTATATACGGCTACAGTCTCTTTATATTTCATCAACATTTTTTTCGTAATTTTTCTTTGTTCAATCATTATATACTTGAGAATTTAAACGAGTCTGCCGTTTGGTCCTGGAGACATGCTACTGAAGGAGAGGTGATAAAAGATGCTACAGGTAGATTATTGGACAAGTTACAATATTTGGACGAGATGGTATAAACGTTTATCTAATGTCCAATATATATCAACCATAACACTGATACCTCATTAAGGATTCATAGTAAATATAGAAACACTAAAGATAATTATAACGATACTATTGATGTGTGAGAGAGAGAGAGAGAGAGAGAGAGAGAGAGAGAGAGAGAGAGAGAGAGAGAGAGAGTGACGATAGTACAGGTCTCAAGAGGTGTTCATTAACCCTTAGCGTGTTAGAAGTAATTACCCTGTGACATCAAGTAAGACATCACCATTTTCGTCCTCACTAACGCCCTCAGAGGCTCCCACACGACCACTTCACACCGAGCTTCCCCGAGACAGGTCACGAACAGAGGTAAAGAACATGTGAACGTATTATGAAATGTTTTTACAGTTATCTTCCCTCTTTGGTATTGCTTTGCCTGTTAATAGTGTGGATGTCGTTCATAATGGCATACGTGACAAGGAACTAGCAATGGTGCTTGTATTTGGGTAGTTTGAGTTTTGTACAGTTGCCTCCATTTATAACTGGTACAGTGGCTGGTGTGTGTTTTGTGAGATGTGGCACCACCGACCACATGGATGTTTCTGAAATACCCGAGCTCTTAATGAATAAATAAATACGTATGACAAACTCGTCCTTCACACTATGCACCTGATAATTCCTGACAACCATTTCTTTCAATGCTTTAGTAAATTTGTAAACATTAACACAAGCTTCCTCGGCTGAGTATTATATTGACCTTTGTAAATCAAGTTTTTAGATCAAGTTGTTTAATAATAAACTTCACACACTGCATTACTGGTAGAGTTAAGAGAGCATTAATAACTACAGTCTTTTATATTAACAAGTCAGACGAAACCTTCCCCCAGCACAGTGAAGTCTGTCTTCCTTACAATATAAAATCTTTAGAACACAATAAAATCCTCCACAACGCAACAAAAATTTTACTAGCAGAAAATAGTCTTCACAAACATAAAATCTTTACGGCGCAAGAAAATATTTCCTAACACAATAAACACAAACTTCTTTGGTAGTCACATAGTTGACGTAAAAAGATCTACAGTAACACAAACTTTTGATAACGTATCTGAAACGTAGCCAGATTCTAAATTATACAGAGCACAGGAGCTACACCAGCGTCCTCCTGCCACCACCACAGATATTCTACCCAACCCGGAGTCTTCCTTTAATACCAATAAGAGAGATATATCTCATGACACCCTGGACAGGTTTCAGCTTATCCCTTCCGCCTGATCTTGCTTTACCGTGTACACTGACCCCAGTTAACCTCAATGTTATGTTGGGGAGACTATTTCCCCTCGGCCCAAGTCACATGGTTTCCCCTCTCTTATGGTCTTTTGCCTCTCTGGGCTTTGTTGAGGGGACGAAAGGTGAGCTACCCGAGTCTCTACATCGTTAGTGCGGTCAACGGCTTTGTGAACACTCGGATTTATTTCTTAACTGATATTCTTCTCCATTTGTTGATCGAGTTTTGTATGGTTTATCATCAGTGATGTAGGGTAACTATCAAAATATATATATACAGTATATATATATATATATGTAATATTCAGAAATTTCAGAGTAATTTCAAATGCCCCGCCATTAGCGATACTGAGCGTTCAAGGTCATCTGAGGGAAGAGAGCGCTGCCTGCTCATAGCGAGAGATTGCGGAACTAGGCCTATATGATATTAAATGTAATTTACTGAATTAATAATGATGCGATTCATGAAGTTAAGGGACTATTATTGAATTTGAAATTATTATAGATCGTTTATCAGTCTGAATAATGTTACGGGTGTCCCAAGGAGTTATTAGTTAGGCGGAAAATATGTCACGTATGTATAGATATGTACATACCAAGATATGTGAACACGCCTGACGCCAAGACTCTGTTACCATTCATCGTACCATTTATTCACATGTCTGTATTGCTACATATTATTATAGCATGTCTGATGTCTATGCTTATGTCTAATGTCTATGTTCATTTACTATGTCCCGATATACTATGTCTGTACCGCGCTAGTCGAGTAATTAGAAGACCCCATTTATTGTCCTAGTAATGTCTAGCAACTCTCCTTACCTAGCTAGCTAATTTCCCTCAGATCGGCTTCGGCCTCCCTACGACGGGGAGTTCCTTGTGCTGGCTCCTGTTCCTGTACCGGTTGGCTATCACGCCCAGTCTTGTACACTTACTGAATATACCTACTGCTCGTGCCCTGGAGTTTCAAGAACCTTGTCTAGGATTACACCACACTACATGGCGCAGTTTGAGTAGCTCCAACACGACAGTTTACAAGCCTCAAGAGCCGGCCCCTTCTGTTTCCCGGCCTCGTGTTTCCCGCCCAGAAGATATACTCCACAGTGCCCGTGGATTTAAAGTGCTTTGTGACCTTGTGAAGTGCCCTAAGTGAAGTGCAGTGCCTTTCATGTCTCTTTGCTATGTTTCTGCGGCCCTACAGGTAGCAGAAACGCTTTCAGCCCAGTTTCCAAGACAGCACCTCCGGCATACACCCCCCATCCACGCAGGCCCGCAAGCCACTGACTGACTCCCTCCCCTCCACTGAGTCATCACCAGCATCTCGCCCGGGCGCGCGGAGGAATACACCGCCGCCAGCCGCCTCCTCTCACTTCACAAATATTACAGTCAGTACTCTTTTACTTGCCCACCGGTTCCTACACTTAAGCAAATCCATTGACGAAAACATAGCACTTCACCTTATTCTCCTTGTCTTTCCCATCGCAACCATACCAAACACGAGATGTCTGACCACGACGATTTGCCGGGAAATTTAGATGAGGATTATGAGGTAGACGAAGCCTCACAGACCCCCCCACCGCCCCTCACGCCTCACACGCCGGGCGCGCCAAATTCAAAGGATGGGAGCCAGGATATACGTCGGTTAATCCACTTCCTACAAGTTTCTCAAGAGAAGGAAGCCCAAAGACGTCAATTAGAGGAGGAAAAACGACGTCAAGAGGAATGGTCAAGACGTCAAGAGGAATTGTCAAGACAGTCAGAGGAATCAGCTTACCGTCTTCAACTTCAACAACAACACCAAGCTGATAACCACACACTCCTGCGACTATTGGAATTGCTGGCAACGAGGACAACTTCACCAGCTGCCACAACCAATTCGCCAGCTTCAGCCTCTTCATCTACCCTTCAGACAATGCCTCCTCACACGTCACCTATCCCCCTTGGGTGTACCTCAGTGCCTTCTCAACCACCTGCTCCAGTCTCAACTCTCGTCGACCTCTCCGTGCCTCCTCCACCGCCTGCCGTCTCGAGTACACCCCTGCACAGCAAGTCTTCAGTTCCCAGTCCCCCACCTCTTCAATCTGATGCAACATATCAAGTATACCGTCAATGGCGACGTCGTTTCGAAGACTTTGCTGTTATGTCTGACCTCTACCGAATGCCCCCTCATAAACAACTCATCCAATTAAGATCGTGCATTTCCCTCGATGTTCAACGCCTCCTAGAGCACACGCTAGCCATCCCCCCTGACTCCCCCAGGTCAGTGACAGAGGTTTTAAACGCCTTGCAGAGTCATTTCCGTGGCCTCCGCAATGAAGCTCTGCGTCGTAGGGAACTGCTATCCTGCAAACAAGCTTCTGGGGAATCATTCTCAGACTTCTATGCACGACTTAAGGACCTAACAGCCGAGGTGGACCTATGTACAGGCAATCCTGTAACCTGTGCTGAGATCCAGCTCAAGATGATCTTGCTGATGGGTGTACGTGACGAGGACCTGCTTCAGAAACTCCTCACCCTCGACGCCGCCTCTTCCCTCACCGACTTCGTCACCTGTTGCAGGTCGTATGAGGCCACAAGAGAGGCTGCCTCAGCTATACACTCATCGCCATCTCAAGTCCACGCCGTCTCCACCTACAAGAGGAATCAACGCCAGATGCAGACGGCGTCCTCTCCACAGCCCCCGTCACAGTCACCAGTGTTTTCTCCCGAATCCTGCAGAAGCTGTCAGCGCCAGCACGGTCCAGGAAAGTGCCCTGCGGCTGATAGTACATGTCGAAACTGCGGATTTCAAGGCCATTGGCCCCGCACAAGTCGATGTCCTGCCAACAAGGTCTCATGCAACGCTTGCAACAAGCAAGGACACTTCGCCAAGTGTTGCAGGTCCACCAAGAAGCCTCCATCTCCAGGTCAAAACGTCTCTTCACAGCCCGACAGAACGTCCACACCACCGTCTCCCAAGAACAACAAAGGATGCCGACGCGTGGATGATACCTCGAGTGACAGGTCCCCCAAGCCCGTCAATGTTCGTCTGTCCTACGGTACCAACTCTTCCAACCTCCTGATGATACCTGACACGGGCGCGGACATCACGGTGATTGGACCAACACACCTGGACGCCCTCAACATTCCCAGGAGTAGCCTGTCACCCACAGCCATGAACGACGTGCTCACAGCGGACGGATCCCTGATGTCTCCGCCTTTGGGTTGCTTCAAGGCAACACTACAGCTCGGTCCCAAGTCTTGCCTTGCCACAGTCCACGTCCATGAGGGCATCCAAACCCCTCTCTTGTCATGTGGCCATTGTCAGGACTTGGCCATCGTCTCATCCGAGTTCCCAAAGCCCATCCTCGCCGTGACACACCTCAACAGGTGTGCAGAGATACCTGTTTCAGCCATGACCACACCTGCTGCCGCCCGGGAGTTCTTTTTTCGTCAGTTCAGCGACGTCCTTGTCTCCAAGCCCGACCTCCAGAAGACGCCGCTCAAGAAGATGACAGGCCCCCCGATGAGAATCCACCTCAAGCCTGGCGCGACGCCTTTCGCCATCCACACACCCAGGCCTATCCCCTTTGCCATACGGGACAAGGTGAAGGCGGAGCTCGATTCTCTGGTGCAGCAGGGGATCATCAGACACGCCGGTGAGGAGCCCTCCGAGTGGTGCCACCCTATGGTCTTGGCACCCAAGCCTGTAGGTGTTCGCATCACAGTGGACCTCACCCATCTCAACTCGCAGGTCTCCCGTCCCGCCCATCCATCGCCTACGCCCATCCAAGCAGTCCGCAGCGTCACCCCGTCTGCAAAGTTCTTTACCACGGCGGATGCACTACATGGGTACTGGCAAGTCGACCTGGCGGAAGAAGATCGCCACCTCACTACATTCATCACGCCCTACGGCCGCTTCCAACACTGCCGCGGACCCATGGGCTTCGCAGCAACGGGGGATGCGTACTGCCTCCGTGGGGATATGGCTCTGCAGGGTGTCACCAACTGCGTGAAGGTCGTAGATGACATCCTGCTCTTCGACGATGATCTCCCGGCCCACTTGAACCGAGTTCATCTGATGCTCACAAGATGTCGTGCCCATGGTATCACCCTGAACAAAGATAAATTTGTGGTCGCCGCCCCCCAAGTTAACTACTGCGGCTACAACATCTCGCCAGAGGGGATCTCAGCTGATGAGGAGAAGGTCAAGGCCATCAGGGACTTCCCTACTCCAGCGAACCTGACCGACCTTCGCTCATTTATGGGCCTGGTAAATCAGCTGGCCGACTTCTCCCCTAAAATCGCCACATCAGCCCAACCTCTACGCCCCCTCATGAGCCCCAAGCGCTCCTTCCTCTGGACTTCTGACCACGACCTAGCGTTCAGGAACGTTAAGAAGGCGTTGCTGTCACCACCAGTCTTGGCACCCTTCGACCCGTCCTTACCAGTGGTCCTCCAGACCGACGCCTCCCGTCTATACGGCCTCGGATATGCCCTCCTTCAAGACCACGGCCAGGGTAGACTGCGCTTAGTTCAGTGTGGCTCCAGGTTTCTGACGGACACGGAGACCAGATACGCCACCATCGAACTAGAGATGCTGGCAGTCGCCTGGGCTATGGCCAAGTGCCGCCTTTACCTGTTCGGCCTTGGGCATTTCACCCTCATGACGGACCATCGCCCGCTCATACCCATCCTCAATCACTACACGTTGGACGCCATCGAAAATCCTCGCCTCCAACGTCTCAAAGAGAAGACCGCCCCTTACGTCTTTACAGCTGTGTGGCGCGCCGGGAAGCTTCTGTGCATACCAGACGCCCTCTCCCGAGCCCCTGTTAGTCGCCCCACACCTGAAGATGAAGTCGACTGTACCACGGCCGCGGCTCACGTTCGGTCTTTAGTGACACACACAGCCACTTCTCTTGCTGACAAGACGACGACGACGCCCTCCATCGAAGACGATAGGACTCTCCAGGAGCTTCGCATCGCCGCCGCTCAAGACCCGGCATACGTCCAACTCCTCGACTACGTCTCCGCTGGATTCCCCACCAACCGCTACGACATTCACGCCTCCGCCCTCCCCTTCTGGAAGCTAAGGGATAGCCTCTATGCGGACGGAGAGCTGGTGTTGTACGGCCCCAGGATCGTCGTTCCCGCTGCCCTCCGCCGGCGCACCTTATCCTGCCTCCATGACAGCCACCGCGGCGTTGAAGCCACCAGGCGCAGAGCCCGTCAGACAGCCTTCTGGCCTGGTATTGACGCCGATATTAAGAGCACGGTTGAGGCCTGTGAGCCTTGCCAGCAACTCCAGCCCAGCCAGCAACAAGAGCCGTACCTGTGCAATGACCTCCCAAAGCGGCCCTTTGAGTCCGTGTCCGCCGACTTCTTTAATGTGGCCGGAAAGTCTTTCCTGGTGGTCGCCGACAGGCTCTCTGGATGGCCCGTGGTAGTTCCCTGTGGTCGGGACACCACCTCTTCCAGGGTCATCCGGATGTTTTGTTGCTTCTTCCGGGAAGTCGGAGTGCCTCTCCGCCTCCGAACCGACGGTGGGCCCCCGTTCAATAGCCACGAGTTCAAGAGCTTCGCCGAACGCTGGGGCGTCCACCACATCGTCACCTCCCCTCATTACCCGCAGGCGAATGGCCACGCCGAGGCAGCGGTAAAGTCCGTAAAATACCTCATCCTCAAGACAGCACCGACGGGGAACCTGGACTGCGAGGAGTTCGACAGGGGCCTACTGGAACTCCGTAACACCCCTACCCCTGCCGGACGCTCTCCTGCCCAGGTGTTGTATGGCCGCCCCCTTCGTACTTGTGTGCCTGCCCACCCCCAGTCCTTCTTAGATGAATGGCAGATCAAGGCGGACGAGTGTGACCGCCGTGAGGCTGCCCGGATGGCCCAAGTGACAAGCCACTATGACGCCCAAGCCCGCCCCCTTCCCAGGTTGGCCGTCGGCCAGCAAGTACGAATCCAGGACCCGACGTCACACCGCTGGGACAAGGTCGGGGTCGTCATGGGCCGTGGCGAGTCTCGTTCGTACCAAGTCCGCCTCCCCAGTGGTCGTGTGTGGTGGCGAAACAGACGCCACCTCCGCCCAGTGCCATCCTCTAGTGACGAACCTTCCTCCCCGTCCCCTGTGTCCCCTTGCCCAGACCAGGAACGAAGGTCGTCAGTTGATCCTCCCATTGTCCCTCGCCGCTCCCCCCGACTCATGGAAAAAGAGTCCGTAGCCGCTCGAGATTGCACTACGAGCGTAAAGGGGGAGGGAGGTGTATAGATATGTACATACCAAGATATGTGAACACGCCTGACGCCAAGACTCTGTTACCATTCATCGTACCATTTATTCACATGTCTGTATTGCTACATATTATTATAGCATGTCTGATGTCTATGCTTATGTCTAATGCCTATGTTCATTTACTATGTCCCGATGTACTATGTCTGTACCGCGCTAGTCGAGTAATTAGAAGACCCCATTTATTGTCCTAGTAATGTCTAGCAACTCTCCTTACCTAGCTAGCTAATTTCCCTCAGATCGGCTTCGGCCTGCCTACGACGGGGAGTTCCTTGTGCTGGCTCCTGTTCCTGTACCGGTTGGCTATCACGCCCAGTCTTGTACACTTACTGAATATACCTACTGCTCGTGCCCTGGAGTTTCAAGAACCTTGTCTAGGATTACACCACACTACAACGTAGGCCTAAGCTAACGCCTTGAGAGGACGCGACGCTGGCTCTCTCTCAGTTACGGGGAGCATTCACACAGACAAGACGTCCCTGCGCGTCCGTCACAGAAATAGTCACGTGGCCTAGTCACCTGTGCTGCGCTATTGCAGTATAACAAGTAAGTCTCATTCGATCTCAGACAGGGTTAGATAGGGCAGTGGTAAAGTAAACTAGAGCTAACAGTGAGTTCATTTCAGGGTTTCCGACAGAACCCACTTGACCGGAGTTGACCGGAGTTGACTGCGAGAGATTGACTGCCGTTTGAGACTGCCGTTGATGATTGAGGGTGGCGATTGTCGTCATTGGACCGATCAGTGTAGGCCTGTCTCTGTTTAGCGGGGTAGCAAAGGATCTCTTGAGTGAACGAGTGCTCCCGACAACTAAAACGACACGGGACCAGCATCAGCAGTGGGTGATCAGTTCTTACCACTCGGGTGCACAACACCATGTGTCCTCGGTCAGCTAGAAGTGTTACCTACTGGCCATAGACACCTGCTGGCGTTCTCTCTTCCTGCCCATGGACGCACTGGGAGTACACTGAGGCTATCGGAGTAAATTAATGGTCACACACTGAGACCATGAGTCTAGGACTCTAGGAGATACCTAGAGGAACATTTTATCTCCCTTATTACGGGTGTATGTTGAGTTGGGTGGAGCATGGTTCACGGGTATTGGTGGACCCAGTAACAAACCAATAATAGTGACAATATATTTGTGTGTAGTTAATACCATTTCTCAGTTGCTGATGTTATCTTGACGTGTGTGGTTTAATATTTCTTAAATAATTTTGATAGTATTGTTGTTTGAATGTTTGTGTCACTAAGTGGAACCAGAGTGATACTGTGATTTGATTCTTTTAATGCATCTAATTTTTCTTCATAATTCTGATCTCAGGTATAACCTTTGTTCCCCAGAGTAGTGTTAGGTTAGGAAGAGTGCATCTGTTGGGGTGATATAATTTTGTTGAGTGCCCTTAAGGCCTATTCATTGTAGAGTATTTAATTTCTTATTTTTTATTACCATTTCCTCAGTGACTGATGTTATTTTGGTGAAAGCCCTTAAGGCCTGTTTCTTGTGTGCAAGCAACATTTCTTAATACTTCAAATTTATTGTTGCCTGAGTTTCTAATAATTTCTATATCATGTATAACTTTTATTCCCCAGAGTAGTGTTATAAGTTCAAGTTAAGAGGTGCACATATTGGTGTACCATTATTTGATTGTGTTTGTAGTGTTGGAGGGAATATAAGTGCTGATAGTTGACACAGTCTTGCATTAGTATGGCTATTAAGATAAGCATCTCTCTCCTTGTTTACATTTCACCACCAATAGAAATTAAACTTGTATTTCCATGAATTTTCTGTGGCCTGGATGTAATTTCTCATGTATAAAACAGTGAATATTGTCGATACTATTAACTTAAATCGTTATATATATTCTTAGTTATCAGACAGTCAGTATGTGTGAGAGTCTGTTACATGCATATGGAATCAGAAAGACTAGAAACTGATGTGAAAATAATTGTATGTTTCTGGCGTAACTTAAAGGCTCACACCAAATGACAAAAGATTCTCAAAAGGTGACCATTAGCTTTTCCCACCGAGTGTTGTGATCTTCTTAGCGGCAAAACCCTTCAAGAAAAACCACCAAGCGAGTATTTTTGTTGTTGCTCGCGATGTATTTTTAAACAATTTATATTTTGTATTTCCTCGTAGTGTGCATGAATAAGTAATTGTAGAATGATTTTTTTTAGATGTTTAAGATAGAATGTATTGTTTAGCCTGTTGGTGAGGGAGGGAATAGACAATAGAATGAATGTCGAAGATTAATCTGACTGAGCGAAACATGGAAGGGAAAACATAGAAGAGGGGGGAGGGAGAGGACGGTGGGAATAACACAAATAATATGATCATGTTTCAATTAGGGATGATGGAGGAAGTGTATACAGTACACAAGAGTAAATAAAGGATTATAAGTCTTTCTGATACAAGGAAAAACGTGAGAAAACAGAAGAGTGAAAATTGATGACGACTTTTCGAGTGATGTAGAAATAAAACACACACACACACACACACACACACACACTGAAAGTGATGATAGTTCCATCTTCAGTGATTCTACCTGACACAAAGATCGAGGAGAACCAATAAAAATAACGAAAGAAAGAAAGAGAGAGAAAAAAAAGCTAACATAAAAATCAAAGAAAAACGGTGAGCAGAAAATCCCAGCTGGTAATTTTGGGTCCAGCCAATCATACCCGGGGGACAATTAAGGCCTCTGGAGGCTAGTGGCAACTTTTCTCAAGTTTCTTAGAAGGCAGTGAAACAATTTGAACATTCTATTCATCTCTCTCTCTCTCTCTCTCTCTCTCTCTGTGGGTTTTCCTCACCTACAGTTTAAGGTAATTTTCTTCTTCGTGTTAATGTTTACTGTACAGAAAGAACAAGGCTGTAGGGGTAGCTTAGTGAGAGCTAGTGCTGGTGTTTTGATCATGTGCTACTTTTGTCATTGCTACTTGTTACTTTGGTGTTAATCTTGCATTACTTGAGTTGCTTTTGTAGTCTTTTGTTATTGTTGAGTTAATCTTTTTCTTCTTTCTATAATGTTATTTTGGTTGTTATTATTTACGTTTGGTATTGTAAAGGTGTGTTACTGTGATGTTACTCTTCTCATAATTGTGTTTGTCACTTTATTGTTGAGTTACTGTTAGGTTAATACTCTGTTACCTTAAGTGCTTTTGTTGTCACTGGTTCGTTACTTTTATATTTCTCTGTAACTATCATGGTGCTCGTGTTAATTTTAGAGAGTGTGTTAGTTTTATGTTATTGATGTGCTACTTTAGCGCTACTTTTGCTACTTTTGCGTTACATTGTGCTACGTTTTATTAATTTTGTTATTGCACTGCCATTGTGTTGCATTCTATTTCGTTATTAGTTTACGCGTAATGTTGTTGCCGTTATCGTTCGTAATAATGTTAATATACTGTAGCTGATATCGCTATTTTATGTGCTTCAACTACTAGGGTTTTGAAGTACCCTAAACAGTACCGCTCAATGTTATTACGGTACACGAAAGAAAACCCAGGGACCTTCAGAGTGTTTTTCAGAATCTACAATGTTGTTTCTGTGTTTTCTTACGCCCAAGGTCTCAACTCATCGTTCTCTAAATTTTTTTTTATAAATTTCTTAAAGCATTATTTAAAAACTATATATGTAAGATAAATATTCTTTTGTTGTTAAATAATGTACTCGTGTTCAGTCTTAGATTTTTGCAGTTTTCCAAGTCAGATTTGTTCACGCTAGACAAAAGATTTTAAAGTTTAAGTAAGCTTTAATAAGTTATTTTTTTTTACCATTTTATAAATATTAACAGATAAGGTCTTAAACATTTTATTTTTTACATTAAACTTTAGGTAAACATTATAAACATTATTCGATCTCAACACATATTTTTCCTCTATTTTTTTTGTTGAAGTGTTGTGTTTCTTTTTATATAGCTAAGGTCTTTCAAACACTCAATATTAGGTCATTTTTAACGCTAATTTTAACATTTCTTTTACAAATTAGGAAATATTATAATCTCTTTATTTTAATGTATTTTGGTGTTTTAACAACTGACATTAGAATCATTAATAACTAAGCAAATTCTTCCATATAAGATAATTGCCTAATATCTGAAAATACATCCCTAAACCCCTTGTGTACCGTGATCTAACCCCTTGTGTACCGTGATCTAACCCCTTGTGTACCGTGGTCTAACCCCCTGTGTACCCTGGTTTAATTCACGGTACGCAAGGTAATTAATAATAGTAAGATTAAAGGTAAAATATAGGTATTACAGATAAGTATAAAATAACTCCTAAAGTATTACAGGAACAGCAGTGGCCATCAAGATATCCGCTGGTCGAGACAGAAATTCGTAATTTCCTTTTTTGTTTTTATTTTGACTATTTTTATTTTTGCTGCTGCTGCTATTATTATTATTATTATTATTATTATTATTATTATTATTATTATTATTATTATTATTATTATTATTACTATTATTATTATTATTATTATTATTATTATTATTATTATTATTATTATTATTATTATTTATTATTATTATTACTACCTTTACAGTTACAGAAGGGGTAAAATGGATATAAAGTTTTTGCTGCCGTGTGACTTACTGTTTTGTTACTATTAATCTGATGCTGTTATCGTTATGGGTGTAAATATTATAATGTATTGCAGAGTTTTAACATTATAAGATCATTGAAACACCTTCACTACGGGACGTCGCTTTTGATATTTGATTTTTCATAATGCCAAGCGATTTTATTCAGCACAGAGTGTTTTGATGACTTGGTTGTGGGTGAGTGAGTGATGTTTGGTTGTTACTGTAGTTGTGTTGCGATGTTTGGAGGTGTTGTAGGGGAGTGTTGCTGTGTTGTAATTGCTCTTCACTACATGAATATTAATAAATAATGAATGATATTATGGTCCTTTGATGTGAGTGTGTGTGTGAATTAGAATTATGAAGTAGAACCTTTTTATAAGAGTGTGATTGTCGTTTGTCGTATATAAATTATAATGGTTGTTACATTGATACTACGAAAGGATTATTTTCTTAACACACACAGATTCCTTTAGTCTAAATGAGAAAGATAAGACTTAGCCATTTTTTTGTATATTTTTTTTGTACACCTGAAAATATAACAAATTACTGAGAAACACAAAGTTCACAATAAAATCACATTAAAAACATATTGCTCATTTGATTAGGGACTAAAATCGTAAATCGAGATAAATGAAACAAATTGATGAATCACATTGAAAATTTTTGAAACTTAAAGGGCGAAGTGTTCTTATGGATGTTCACCTAACAAACACAATGCGAGTTACCTGTTCAGCGATAAACAAGCAAACACACACTCACACACACACACGCACACACACACCACAAACAAACTTTGCAAAATAGTTCAACATTTCGTGACTGTGGTCTTAAGGTCAGGGTCAGGTTAGAGGCTACAACCACTCACTACTAACCTGACCAATTGACGGAGCCAACATTCACTCGAGAACCAGACGGGATAACTTAACCAATATTCATCACTTTTGTATTATAGAATTGATGTGTCTGTTCCTCATATACCGTCATCACATTCGAGCATTGGGATGTAATAAACACAAATGACCTAACCTAACCTAACCTAACCTGCCACTAAAACCAGATTTTCTATTACATAACGCTAAGACAGTGGTTCTCAACCTTGTTTGCCCCATGCACCCCTTTCACCATATGTCAGAATGTCATTCCCCCCTCCTTTCCAAGATTGTCTGCCTCAATAAGTGCATTCCAAATAATATGCATATAATACTGAAAATCCTTTATTTTTTCCATATTAGTACATATACATTTACAATTTTACATGGATTATTTTTATAGTGGAGTTTTACAAATTAAATGCCAATTGAAAATGTTGATGGATTTTTAAAACTTGAATAAAAGTAAAATAGTTTTTTTTTTATTTATAATGAATTACTTAACAGACCAAACTGAAGCATAATGCAATAAACAAAAAGTTCAATAGAATACCAGGATATTGTAAATTTGTAATTAATTTTTTTCAGATGAAGATTACAGTCAATGAGAAACCTGTGATTGTTTTTTCTTCGCCAATTCTGGGATACGCGGAGGAGTGCTTGAAACGGCACAACGCAGGTCATTTTCTACCTCTAATCTACTACGTTGCTTCGTTTTAATTTGCAACAGAGTTGAAAAGCCTGACTCACAAAGATATGTCGACACAAACGGAAGCAATGCACGGATAGCTCTTTCTGCCACTTTTGGGTAGGAATCGCACATCAAGGGCCAAAATTCTGTGATTGATTTCTCATCGAACATATCTCTTACTCCCGAATCAGTTTCCCCCCCGCCCCTGAAAACCTGAATTCCCCCCCTGGGGGGAATTCCCCCCTGGTTGAGAACCCCTGGTGTAGATGATGATGGTGTAGATGATAATGGTGTAGATGATGATGGTGTAGATGATGATGGTGTAGATGATAATAGTGTAGGGGGCTTTTAAGAATATGAAGTGGTTATCTTGACCTTGTAATAAGACAAAAATAATTAAATTTTCTTGTTCAATGTTAATATCTGTTTTAACTTAATTTAACTTAACTTCACCTGAACTTATCCTAAATCTAATCCCACCTAACTTAATCCTAACCTAATGTGATCTAAGGTTAAGTTAGATCACCTATGGCCTAGAAAACAGTGCGTTAATGATCGAAATAAGGCAAACAGAGTATTGGGTTTTATATCTAGAAGTATAAGTAATAAGAGTGTGGAGGTCATATTGCACTAATCAGGAAGTACCTCGATTATACTGTTCAATTCTGGTGCACTTATTTATAGAATGGATATCAAATAACTGGAGTCAGTGTAGCGAAGAATAACGAAAATAATTCTGGGACTTAGAAACCTTCCATATCAAGATAGATTAAAGAAATTTAACTTGCATTCCCTACAAAGACCAAGAGTGCGGGGAGATATGATAGAAGTCTACTTCTGTAAGTTGATGTTGTTAAGGTTGTACATTGACAGTATTTGTTTGTTCCAGTATTAAGTGCGCCGCACTTGCTGGTGTTGAATGTCATTTACAGTGCATTTCCATCTTGCCCGGCCACAAAATACCTCATCTCGTTGACATATCCTTGGCCTGTACATTTTTGGGCTTCTTTTCTTATCGGTACTCTTCAACGAGCTCCCGAACGGACTGTACAAACAGGAAAAAGAAAATGATAAACAATACACAGCAGAAGACAAACAAAACTCTGTGTAGAGTTTTGTTGTCTCTACTCATTCCTGGAAGTAAGAAGGGGCTACCCTCTGCACCCTCAGACTGTGAGGAGGGGCTAGCTACCGGCGGTGAGGAGGGGCTAGCTACCGGCGGTGAGGAGGGGCTAGCTACCGACGGTGAGGAGGGGCTAGTTTCTTCACCCTCCGGCGGTGAGGAGGGGCTAGCTACCGACGGTGAGGAGGGGCTAGTTTCTTCACCCTCCGGCGGTGAGGAGGGGCTAGCTACCGGCGGTGAGGAGGGGCTAGTTTCTTCACCCTCCGGCGGTGAGGAGGGGCTACTCTCTGCACCCTCAGACTGTGAGGAGGGGCTAGCTTTCGGCGATGAGGAGGGGCTAGCTACCGGCGGTGAGGAGGGGCTAGCTACCGACGGTGAGGAGGGGCTAGTTTCTTCACCCTCCGGCGGTGAGGAGGGGCTAGCGGTGAGGAGGGGCTAGGTTCTTCACCCTCCGGCGGTGAGGAGGGGCTACTCTCTGCACCCTCAGACTGTGAGGAGGGGCTAGCTTTCGGCGATGAGGAGGGGCTAGCTACCGGCGGTGAGGAGGGGCTAGCTACCGACGGTGAGGAGGGGCTAGTTTCTTCACCCTCCGGCGGTGAGGAGGGGCTAGCTACCGACGGTGAGGAGGGGCTAGTTTCTTCACCCTCCGGCGGTGAGGAGGGGCTAGCTACCGGCGGTGAGGAGGGGCTAGTTTCTTCACCCTCCGGCGGTGAGGAGGGGCTACTCTCTGCACCCTCAGACTGTGAGGAGGGGCTAGCTTTCGGCGATGAGGAGGGGCTAGCTACCGGCGGTGAGGAGGGGCTAGTTTCTTCACCCTCCGGCGGTGAGGAGGGGCTAGCTACCGACGGTGAGGAGGGGCTAGTTTCTTCACCCTCCGGCGGTGAGGAGGGGCTAGTTTCTTCACCCTCCGGCGGTGAGGAGGGGCTACTCTCTGCACCCTCCGACTGTGAGGAGGGGCTAGCTACCGGCGCTACTCTCTGCACCCTCCGACTGTGAGGAGGGGCTAGCTACCGGCGGTCTGCACCCTCCGACTGTGAGGAGGGGCTAGCTACCGGCGGTGAGGAGGGGCTAGTGAGGAGGGGCTAGTTTCTTCACCCTCCGTCAGTGATGAGGGGCTACTCTCTGCACCCTCCGTCAGTGATGAGGGGCTACTCTCTGCACCCTCCGTCAGTGATGAGGGGCTACTCTCTGCACCCTCCGTCAGTGATGAGGGGCTACTCTCTGCACCCTCCGTCGGTGATGAGGGGCTACTCTCTGCACCCTCCGTCAGTGATGAGGGGCTACTCTCTGCACCCTCCGTCAGTGATGAGGGGCTACTCTCTGCACCCTCCGTCAGTGATGAGGGGCTACTCTCTGCACCCTCCGTCAGTGATGAGGGGCTACTCTCTGCACCCTCCAGCGGTGAGGAAGGTCTACCTTTCACCAGTGGGGGAAGGATACCTTGCTCACCCTGCGGACGTGATTATTTTTGACAACCCTCCTCTGGTAAATAGAGTGGGATCAACTTGCAGCCAAACATTTTAGCGATATCGTTCCTCTCTTCAAATGTTAGGTGATAGGACGTCCATATGTGGAGTTATCGAGCTACACCTTGCTCGAATTGGGGATTCCAACTACAGGAGTATCCCATCAAGTGTATTATGAAAACAACAGATATCAGACAAGGTCTCGTCATAACTCGCGCTCTACGATGATATAGTATTTTGGAACAACCTGCTAGTCTTATTGTAAAGGCTCCTATAGATATAGAGTCAGGTTGGAACTGTGAGAAAATGTTGAGTGTAGATGATGATAGTGTAGATCTACACTATTATCATCTACATTATCATCATCTACATGATCATCATCTACACTATTATCATCTACACTATCATCATCTACACGATCATCATCTACACTATTATCATCTACACTATTATCATCTACACGATCATCATCTACACTATTATCATCTACACGATCATCATCTACACTATTATCATCTACACTCATCTACACTATCATCTACACGATCATCATCTACACTATTATCATCTACACTATTATCATCTACACTATTATCATCTACACTATTATCATCTACACCATCATCATCTACACCATTATCATCTTCACCATCATCATCTACACCAGGGGTTCTCAACCAGGGGGGAATTCCCCCCAGGGGGGGAATTCAGGTTTTCAGGGGGGGGGGGAAACTGATTCGGGAGCAAGAGATATGTTCAATGAGAAATCAATCACAGAATTTTGGCCCTTGATGTGCGATTCCTACCCAAAAGTGGCAGAAAGAGCTATCCGTGCATTGCTTCCGTTTGTGTCGACATATCTTTGTGAGTCAGGCTTTTCAACTCTGTTGCAAATTAAAACGAAGCAACGTAGTAGATTAGAGATAGAAAATGACCTGCGTTGTGCCGTTTCAAGCACTCCTCCGCGTATCCCAGAATTGGCGAAGAAAAAACAATCACAGGTTTCTCATTGACTGTAATCTTCATCTGAATAAAATTAATTACAAATTTACAATATCCTGGTATTCTATTGAACTTTTTGTTTATTGCATTATGCTTCAGTTTGGTCTGTTAAGTAATTCATTATAAATATAAAAAAAACTATTTTACTTTTATTCAAGTTTTATAAATCCATCAACATTTTCAATTGGCATTTAATTTGTAAAACTCCACTATAAAAATAATCCATGTAAAATTGTAAATGTATATGTACTAATATGGAAAAAATAAAGGATTTTCAGTATTATATGCATATTATTTGGAATGCACTTATTGAGGCAGACAATCTTGGAAAGGAGGGGGGAATGACATTCTGACATATGGTGAAAGGGGTGCATGGGGCAAACAAGGTTGAGAACCACTGTCTTAGCGTTATGTAATAGAAAATCTGGTTTTAGTGGCAGGTTAGGTTAGGTTAGGTCATTTGTGTTTATTACATCCCAATGCTCGAATGTGATGACGGTATATGAGGAACAGACACATCAATTCTATAATACAAAAGTGATGAATATTGGTTAGGTTTTCCCGTCTGGTTCTCGAGTGAATGTTGGCTCCGTCAATTGGTCAGGTTAGTAGTGAGTGGTTGTAGCCTCTAACCTGACCCTGACCTTAAGACCACAGTCACGAAATGTTGAACTATTTTGCAAAGTTTGTTTGTGGTGTGTGTGTGAGTGTGTGTGTGTGAGTGTGTGTTTGCTTGTTTATCGCTGAACAGGTAACTCGCATTGTGTTTGTTAGGTGAACATCCATAAGAACACTTCGCCCTTTAAGTTTCAAAAATTTTCAATGTGATTCATCAATTTGTTTCATTTATCTCGATTTACGATTTTAGTCCAGTGATGGTTTGTGAATAATAGTTACGGAATCTCATGTATCAAGGTAATGATATCCCAATTGTCTAATAAAGTAATGAGTATTTGGAGGTGTTGAATGAGGTAATAAGCTCTTGAAGTGTTTGATGATTTAATAAGTTAATTGCGGTTCTGTTTAGCCTGAGTGAATTTAAGATGCATCTTCTCCACTCACTTGTCAATAAATATTGAATTAGTAAATCTCCGAGTATCACCACTCTGCTCCTTCTTAACATTGGTTCCCAGAAAATAATACTTACTCACGTGCCTAGACATCTACCACACTACCCAACAACTTTCCATGAGTTAGGTTATATAATGAAAAGTCTGGGTGGTGGCAGCTACCCTTTGTAAGTATAAAAAGAGTTGTACAAAGAATAACATGGTTCCCCAGACTAACCCATGTATAAGAATAGACATATAACAAAGTATACTTCAGAAAGGTAGGAACATTGAAACTGAGAATATATATATATATATGAAAGGAAATGAAAGAAAGAACATTGACTTGGAAAACATAAGCAGAGAAGCATACGAGTTACTTATATAAGAATATAAGGTATATAGAGATAAAGAGCATATAAGAATAGCTGGATGGTAAATTATTGAAAAGAGTAAACTCGGCCCAGGATTACCCTTTGTTACGTTCTACCACTGATGACTATTGACGTGTCCACGTGTTGACCCATGTATGGTAATTGGTGTAGGGGGAGGGATGCCACTTAGGAGTTTACTGTATATTTATTGTTTCTGGAGAGAGAGAGAGGAGGGAAAAGTCGAGAGGATGAATCAGAGAGCAGCAGAGGGAGAATGAAAGAGAGACAGGAGAAAGGAGAGAGAGAGAAAAGTGAAAGAAGGAAAAAGAAAGAGGGAAAAGAGGAAGAAGGAAAAATAGAGAGAGAGAGAGAGAGAGAGGATCACATAATTGAAAAGACAGAAGGACAGATAGACACCTCCCCCTCCAAGACCTGGCAAAAATAGGCGCACACTATATCAACAACTCCCAGGAGTGGGAGAAACGCCAGTTTGTGTCTTAGGCCATTTGACGCAACGTTAGTAAGGATACGCCAGGGCTCTTCAGGGGCCGAATAGCGCAAAACACACACACACACACAGAGAGAGAGAGAGAGAGAGAGAGAGAGAGAGAGAGAGAGAGACCCACCGTTAATAAAGGAACCTTGAGCATCACTCCTATACATTACTGACGAAGAAAAAGTAATAATAACTTTTAGAAAATTCAGAGACCCGCAGACCCACGAACACACAAGACCCGAGCCATTTATCACCACACACTGAAGGACCATGACATACCAACCTGGGGGGTCTTGTGTCTGTCTGTCTATTTATCTATCTGTCTATTTGATATATTCATCTGTCTAAGTGTATGTCCATTTCATTATATATTTATTCGTGTATTTATCTCTGTCTGTCTGCCTGTTTGGTCGTTTATCAAAATTATCAAACAGCAGGTGGAGTGGGGAGGGAGAGGGGGGGGGGATGATTCGCAGTTTCGCCACCTAGTCCATTAAGTTAACCTAACATTAAACTAATGTAACCTAACATAACGCAAAGCTAACCTAACCAAACCAAACCAAACATTAACCTGCCCTATCTTTATAACACTTATCCTAACATTAACCGGATATCATAAAGTTAAGGAGCCATCCCTTGTTTCAACCTAACCAAACCTAACCTAATTAAAACCTAATCTAACCCAATTTAATCCAATTTAACCTAACGTAACCTAACCTAACTCAATCTAACTTAAACTAGCCTAACCCCCCGTTTAGAGTTAAGGTACTTAATCACCAAGCGAAATATGCGGGGATTCCTAGTCTTCAAGAGATCCCTAACACAACCTAACAACATCTCCTACTTAATTAATAAAACCTAACTTAACCTAAACTAACCTAACCCTCGGAAGGAGTTAGAAAGGGCTGCGTGCTATCTCCAGGACTGCATAATCACTGATCAAAAATTTATAATGAGAAAAGTTATAAGAAACGATGAAGGACTAAAAGTTAATGGTAAAGTAGTATCAAATGTTCGATATGCAGATGATACTGGTCTGAACTCGGAATAGTGAAGAGACGGTATTAAACTATGATGAATAAGACTAGTGGCCAAGACGGTAAATAATGTGGCCTAGGGTTAATGCTGTATATAAAGACGGGAATAATGGTTATTTTTAATGTCAAACCAAATCCTAAAAGATGATGACAGAGAACTTAACCCAGCTGTTATAACCTTTAACGATGGTTTAAGCTATAAATCTTTAAGGACATTGGTTTAAACAATAACATTCGAAGGACGATAATTAAAGCTAAAAATCCTCAAGAGGTTAGTTATTGCATCATCCTGAATGGTGGAAACTATTGTGTATTTTGTAAGTAAACATTATGTGTGATGGTCGACCTACGTGCCCCGCCAGCAGGGAAGACAGCAGTAATGTCCGACACAGTGGTAGGTAAGAAACATTGTCTTGGGTCGTAAGGTAAGGGCGACGACACCTGCCACAAGTCACACGCCCATCCGAGGACAGGATGAAATGTGTGTGTGTCCGGAGAATGGTGGGCGGGGCGCACAGACACGTGTAAGGAGCTTGTAAATGGATCTTTGGCTACGTGTGTGGTGGCCGCCGTGGACACGGGGAAGGGGAGGGAGTGTGGAGACCAGCCGACCTTCACTAATTACGGGAAGAATATATGTGAGAATCTATCGACGTAGTAATAGTCTGTCGGTGGAGTAAGTAAGTAAGTAAATGTGTGTGTGATCGGCTGGTGTCGTCGGGGCACAGTCAGGGGTCTACCATAAAACACACTGCCAGTACTGGTAATGAGCAGCGTCTGGCCTTCTCCTCACAGTCATAAAACTCCTTCGCCAGACGTACGGTCGCCTTTGACACACAAAAATGCAATCATTCATTAAAACGTAATTGGCTATAAACTTTTGAGTGTAAAATACCCATTAATTGTGAACTTAACAAATTGGTAAATCAGGTGTGTTTATGTAAGCTTGGGTCAGTGGTGTTAAATTTACTGCTGACTAATTATATTATTTTTAAACCAGTATTTATATGTTATTACTACAGTTAAAGTTAAGTCGTTATCATATTTAAAGGTCATCATCATTATCACCATTCATCATCATCATCATGTAAAGGTATTAATAAAAATGAAAAAATACGTAACGTATACCAGAACTAAAACATTTGCCGAATATATGAACTGAAACATTTGCCGGATATATGAACTAAAACATTTGCCGGATATATGAACTAAAACATTTGCCGGATATATGAAGTAAAACATTTGCCGGATATATGAACTAAAACATTTGCCGGATATATGAACTAAAACATTTGCCGGATATATGAACTAAAACATTTGCCGGATATATGAACTAAAACATTTGCCGGATATATGAACTAAACCGTTTGCCGGAGATATGAACTAAACCGTTTGCCGGAGATATGAACTAAACCGTTTGCCAGAGATATGAATTAAAACATTTGCCG